>NC_090752.1:2719993-2727493 GCF_036898095.1 Palaemon carinicauda | reverse complement strand
TATTACTAGCTAAGCTACAACCCTAGTTGGAAAAGCAAGATTCTATAAGCCCAAGGGCTCCAACAGGGAAAAATAGCCCAGTGAGGAAAGGAAATAAGGAAATAAATAAATGATGAGAACGTATTATTATTATTATTATTATTATTATTAGCCAAGCTACAACCCTAGTTGGAAAAGCGAGATGCTATAAGCCCAAGGGCTCCAATAGGGAAAAATAGCGCAGTGAGGAAAGGAAATAAGGAATCAATAAATGATGAGAACATATTAGCAATAAATCATTCTAAAAACAGTAACAACGTCAAAACAGATATGTCATATATAAACTATAAAAAGACTTATGTCAGCCTGTTCAACATAAGAACATTTGCTCCAACTTTGAACTTTTGAAGTTCTACCGATTCAACTACCCGATTAGGAAGATCATTCCACAACTTGGTCACAGCTGGAATAAAACTTCTAGAATACTGTGTAGTATTGAGCCTCATGATGGAGAAGGCCTGGCTATTAGAATTAACTTCGTTTTGAATTAGATCAATCATAGCTTTGGTGATATGAATAGCGTTTTAGAACTAGAAGGTTAGAGGTTTAAGGTGGGAAGATATATATATATATATATATATATATATATATATATATATATATATATATATATATATATATATATATATATATATATATATATAGATAGATAGATAGATAGATAGATAGATAGATAGATAAATATATATATATATATATATATATATATATATATATATATATATATATATATATATATATATATATATATATATCAAGGCACTTTTTAAAACTAATAGATCTCGAATAAGCTCGAGTTCTCGAACAATCTCAAGTCCTCGAAAAAGCTCAAATTCTCGAGGAAGCTCAAGGTCTCGAACAAGCTCGAGGTTTCGAATGAGTTCAAGGTCTCAAACAAGCTCATTTTCTCGAACAAGCTTACGTTCTCGAGCAACCTCAAGTTCTCGAACAAGCTCAAGTCCTTGAACAACCTCGTGCTCACGAACAAGCTCACGTTCTCGAGCAACTTCCAGTTCTTGAACAAGCTCTAGGTGTCGAACCAGGTCAAGTCCTTGAACAACCTCATGCTTACGAACAACCTCAAGTTCTCGAACATGATAATGTTCTTGAACAAGCTCAAGTTCTCGAACAAGCTTATGCCCTCGAACAAGCTCAAGTTCTCGAGCAAGCTTATGCCCTCGAACAAACTCAAGTTCTCGAACAAGCTCAAGTTCTCGAACAAATTCAAGGTCTCGAACAAGCTCAAATTCTCGCAAAAGCTCTTGCTCTCGAACAAGCTCAAGGTCTCGAACAACCTCATGCTCTCGAACAAGCTCACGTCCTCGAACAAGCTTAAGTTCTAGAACATGCTCAAGTCCTCGAACAAGCTCAAGGACTAGAACAAGATCATGTTCTTGAACAAGCTCAAGTTCTCAAAAAAAGCTGTAGTTCTCGAACAAGCTCAAGAACTCGAACAAGCTTAAGCTCTAGACCTGCTCAAGTCCTCGAACAACCTCAAGGACTCGAACAAGATCATGTTCTTGAACAAGCTCAAGTTCTCAAAAGAGCTGTAGTTCTTGAACAAGCTCAAGGTCTCGAACGAACCCGGAGCTCGAAGGACTTCTGAACATGCTCAAGGTCTTGAACAAGCTCATGCTCTCGAACAAGCTCAAGGTCTCGAACAAGCTCAAGTTCTCGAACAAGCTCAAGGTCTCGAACAAGGTCAAGTCTTCGAATGAACCGCTAACTCAAGAAACGTCCGATTAAAAAAAAAATAAACTTTGATTCGTCCTTTGGGTAAAGGACGCTTCTCCACCCCCCCCCCTACCCCCCCCCCACCCCACCCCCCACCCCCAATGTGTTGAAGCCAGTTTTTGGTAATCTGTGAAAATCATAAAATCTCTGTTTTCCTTCGACAATTTGCTGATGCCAGAAACCTTTCACGCCTCAGTGATTCTCTCTTGTTTCGTAAAGGTCTCGTGTCGAATGCTCTTTCGGGTGTAACCTAATGTATTTTCATACATTTTGGTTGTTGCATTTATCAGGGAGTTAGTTTTAACCTCTGTTTTCATACATTTGTGTTTTGAGTAAGTTTTAACCTCTGTTTTCATACATTTGGTTTTATAGTGTTTGTCAGGGAGTGAGTTTTAATCTCATTTGTTTTCGTACATTTTGTATTATAGCATTTATCGGGGAGTGAGTTTTAACCTCCTCTGTTTTCATACATTTTGGTTTTATAGCGTTTATCAGGGAGTGAGTTTTAACTTCCTCTGTTTTCATACATTTTTTATAGCGTTTATCAGGGAGTGAGTTTTAACCTCCAATGTTTTCATACATTTTGGTTTTATTGTGTTTATCAGGGAATGAATTTTAACCTTATGTTTTCATACATTTTGGTTTAATAGCGTTTATCAGGGAGTGAGTTTTAATCTCCTCTGTTTTCATACATTTTTGTTTTATAGTATTTATCAGGAAGTAAGTTGTAGCCTCCTCTGTGTTCATACATTTTGGTTGTATAGTGTTTTTCAGGGAGTGACTTTTAAACTCCTGTTTTCATATATTTTGGGTTTATAGTGTTTATCGGGGAGTGAGTTTTAACCTCCGCGGTTTTCATACATTTTTTTTTATAGTGTTTATAAGGGAGTGAGTTTCAATATCCTATGTTTTCATACATTTTCCTTTTATAGTGTTTATCAGGGAGTCAGTTTCAATCTCCTCGGTTTTCATGCATTTTGGTTTTATAGTGTTTATCAAGGAGTGTGTTTTAATCTTCTCTGTTTTTATACAATTTGATTTTTTAGTGTTTATCAGAGAGTGAGTTTTAACTTCCTCTGTAATCATACATTTTTGTTTTATAATATTTATCAGGTTTTAACTTTCTCGGTTTTCATAGATTTTGTTTTAAAGCATTTATCAGGGAGTGAGTTTCAATCTCCTCTATTTTCATACATTATGGTTTTAAAGTGTTTATCAGGGAGTGAGTTTTAACCTCTGTATTCATACATTTTGTTTAATAGCATTTATCATTGAAACTAACAGTTATGGCGTTAAATATGTATGAACCGTAACTTCATAGGGTTTCGAAGATCTTAATTTCTTTCAGATAATTTATGAACCTTTGAGGAAATATTGATCGAAGCAATTCCGAAACAGTATCAAATATTATTGAGATAGCTTCGAATCTTTCATTTTTTTTAATGATACGTCATCAAACTTTTTGAAACTTCTTTGAATTATTATCAAATAAATATCTGTTGAACATCCAAGTAATATTCAAGTTACGTTTTCACGAGAAATTATTGATGTTGCTTCGAAATCATGTTGGAAATGTTTCAATGCAGCTCTAAAGATGTTTTGAAGTGGTACCGAGAATTTGGTTCATGTTGCTTCAAAATTGTATTAGAAATGATTCAATTTAGCTGGAAACAGTTGCGTCAGAACGAGATCTTTTTTTAGGAATATAATTACGAGAGGCATGTTGTTATTGTGTTCATATTCTGATAATCCTAATTCTTTATCTTTTTTTTTTTCAAAAAAAAAAAAATAAGAATGGGACACGCAAGATTTCTTGAAGAACAGACTAAAACCCCATATTTCATAATTTTTTAATGGAAAACTTATTCATTTTTTAAAGACTACATTTCATATTATTTTTTAATAAAAAACTTTTAAATTTTCTTTTAAAGCCACATTTCATATATCTTTTGAATAGAAAACGTATTCATTTTCTTTTAAAGCCACATTTCATATCTCTTTAGAATAGGAAACTAACTTATTTTCTTTTAAATACTACATTTCATATCTCTTTTCAATAGAAAACTTATAAATTTTCTTTAAGTCGGCTTCATAAAATCAACTCTAAAGCATATCAAAAGTGTCCCATCAATGAAAACATTATTACATTAAATCTCTTTAAAGGATTTCCAAGTACAGTATAATTACAGATAATTTCAAGATGTGAATTTACACCACAATCCGTCGACTGAATATCGAAACAAACGTTCATATCCAGCCAACACCTCCCCTCGAGAGAGTTCTTAAAATGGCTAATTGGCACCATTGTTAATCTAGATAAGCCCCTCCCTCGCCACACCAACCCCAAGGGATACACAACCACTAAGAGATGGTCAAGAGCCTTCATTAAGCGAATGTCGAGTAGGAGAGACTAGGGAAGATTGAGAGAGAGAGAGAGAGAGAGAGAGAGAGAGAGAGAGAGAGAGAGAGAGAGAGAGAGAGAGAGAGAGAGTAGCCTGTGTAGTAACTAGGGAAAAACAGCTTACGAAACATTTTGTGAAAAATGACAGACAGATTTTTCATGAGTCTCGTAGAGGAGGTAGAATATAGCAGGTGGTTGATACAGCTGACAAAAAGACTGATGGACAGAAAAACAGGCAGACACACAGAAATACAGACAGAAAAAACAGACAGACGGACAGACAGAAAAACAGACAGACAGACAGAAAAAAGGCAGAATGAAAACAGACAGCCAGACAGAAAGGCAGACTGACAGAAAAACAGACAGACAGAAAGACAGACAGACAGAAAGACAGACAGACAGACAGACAGACAGAGACAAAAACAGACAAACAGACAGAAAAACAGACAGACAGAAAGACAGACAGACAGAGACAGAAAAACAGACAGACAGACAGCTATAAGAACAGACAGACAGAAAAACCGACAGACAGACAGAATTAAAGACAGACAGACAGAGACAAAAACAGAAAAACAGACAGACAGAAAAACAGACAGACAGACAGCTATAAGAACAGACAGACGGAAAAACAGACAGACAGAAAAACCGACAGACAGACAGAATTAAAGACAGACAGACAGACAAACAGAAAAACAGACAGACAGACAGAAAAACAGACAGACAGACATAAAGACGGACAGACTGAAAAACAGACAGACAAACAGGCAGACAGCGGTGAAACGTATATTATTTCATTACTCTCTCAACCATTTTTGAAAACCGTACGCCTTTAATTACTATGACTTAACCTTGGCAGAGGTTTACAATTTCTGATTGTTTAAGCATCAAGAAGACAATAGTAAACACGTCCTTTAGAGGCTACAGTAACACCTGTATCACTATAGCAAAGATTATTCCATCCTTTAAATCCAAAAAACACAAAAGTAAGGACTCTGTATCTTCTGGGACGACTTTAAAAGTTTAAAGGTCGCTCATGAATGGCAGAGGCAAGAAACAGTGACATTGACCTATCAAGCAGGACAATATCCTACAGACTAACCATATTTACATATGATCAGCCCCCCCATCTCCCTCTCCACCCAAGCTAGGACCAGGGAGGGCCAGCAATGGTTGCCGATGACTCAGCAGATAAACCTATAGGCTCCCCTAAACCCTCCAACCTAGCTCACAGGGATGGTAAGATTGCAGACACTAAAGGTACTAACTAGTCTGAGTGGGATTCGAACCACCGACTGGCTAACACACCAGGCAGAGAGACGTTACCAATCAGGCCAGCTTTTGGCCAGGAGCACACTAGCGACTCTGTGGCGCCACGAAGCCACAGCATCGTGTGGCGGGGATGTGGTCTCCCATAGGTTTCCATTTTATCAAAGCCACGCTACGCCTGTGGCGGGGATGAGCGAAAGAGAGCCACAGTCGCTTGCCACAGTCGCTAGTTTGCGCGGCAAAATTTGAAAACAATGGAAACCTATGGGAGACCACATCCCCGCCACACGATGCTGTGGCTTTGTGGCACCACAGAGTCGTTAGCGTGCTCCCGGCCTTTATCACAGAACCCCCTCTTCTATCCGGTATTAAGGCTGGACCATGTTTATACGAAAACCTACAGTAGTGGAAGACAATAAAAATGAAATGAAACGTATTAACAAAATTAAACAATTCATCATTGCATCAGAAAACATAAACCCAACTGTAAATAAAAACTTTCATGGCCAAAAATACGTAATTAGGAAACACAACACTGGAAGTTTATCGCACAACTCTTCAACATTGTTCGTTTTCCTTCGACCGAGTCGAGAACAACATTGATAAAGGAAAAAACACTTGGGTGAGAAATTTATACTTGTTGTTGTTGTCATTTCTCTTTTTCATGAGACATTATACTCGTTGTTGTTGTCATTTCTCTTTTTCTTGAGACATTAAACTCGTTGTTGTTGTCATTTCTCTTTTTCTTGAGACACTATACTCGTTGTTGTTGTCATTTCTCTTTTTCATGAGACATTATACTCGTTGTGTTGTCATTTCTCTTTTTCATGAGATATTATACTCGTTGTTGTCATTTCTCTTTTTCATGAGACATTATACTCGTTGTTGTTGTCATTTCTCTTTTTCATGAGACATTATACTTGTTGTTGTTGTCATTTCTCTTTTTCATGAGACGTTATACTCGTTGTTGTTGTCATTTCTCTTTTTCATGAGACGTTATACTCGTTGTTGTCATTTCTCTTTTTCTTGAGATATACTCGTTGTTGTTGTCATTCCTCTTTTCCTTGAGACGTTATACTCGTTGTTGTTGTCATTTCTCTTTTTCTTGAAATATTATACTCGTTGTTGTTGTCATTTCTCTTTTTCATGAGACGTTATACTCGTTGTTGTTGTCATTTCTCTTTTTCATGAGACGTTATACTCGTTGTTGTTGTCATTTCTCTTTTTCTTGAGATATTATGCTCGTTGTTGTTTTCATTTCTCTTTTTCATGAGACGTTATACTCGTTGTTGTTGTCATTTCTCTTTTTCTTGAGATATTATACTCGTTGTTGTTTTCATTTCTCTTTTTCATGAGACGTTATACTCGTTGTTTGTTGTCATTTCTCTTTTTCTTGAGATATTATACTCGTTGTTGCTTTCATTTCTCTTTTTCATGAGACGTTATACTCGTTGTTGTTGTCATTTCTCTTTTTCATGAGACGTTATACTCGTTGTTGTTGTCATTTCTCTTTTTCTTGAGACATTAAACTCGTTGTTGTTGTCATTTCTCTTTTTCTTGAGACACTATACTCGTTGTTGTTGTCATTTCTCTTTTTCACGAGACATTATACTCGTTGTTGTTGTCATTTCTCTTTTTCATGAGATATTATACTCGTTGTTGTCATTTCTCTTTTTCATGAGACATTATACTCGTTGTTGTTGTCATTTCTCTTTTTCATGAGACATTATACTTGTTGTTTTTGTCATTTCTCTTTTTTCATGAGACGTTATACTCGTTGTTGTTGTCATTTCTCTTTTTCATGAGACGTTATACTCGTTGTTGTTGTCATTTCTCTTTTTCATGAGACGTTATACTCGTTGTTGTTGTCATTTCTCTTTTTCTTGAGATATTATACGCGTTGTTGTTGTCATTTCTCTTTTTCATGAGACATTATACTTGTTGTTTTTGTCATTTCTCTTTTTTCATGAGACGTTATACTCGTTGTTGTTGTCATTTCTCTTTTTCATGAGACGTTATACTCGTTGTTGTTGTCATTTCTCTTTTTCATGAGACGTTAT
>NC_090752.1:2700707-2704493 GCF_036898095.1 Palaemon carinicauda | reverse complement strand
AATAAAAATTAAAAAAACGCATTAACAAAAATAAACATTTTCATCATTGCATCAGAAAACATAAACCCAACTGTAAATAAGAACTTTCATGGCCCAAAATACGTAATTAGGAAACAACACGGGAAGTTTATCGCACAACTCTTCAACATTGTTCGCTTTCCTTTGCCCGAGTCGCGAACAACTGTTGTCATTTCTCTTTTTTCGTGAGACATTATACTCGTTGTTGTTGTCATTTCTCTTTTTCTTGAGACATTATACTCGTTGTTATCTTTTCTCTTTTTCATGAGACATTATACCCGTTATCTTTTCTCTTTTTCATGAGACATTATACTCGTTGTTGTCATTTCTCTTTTTCACGAGACATACTCGTTGTTATCTTTTCTCTTTTTCATGGACATTATACTCGTTGTTGTTGTCATTTCTCTTTTTCATGAGACATTATACTCGTTGCTGTTGTCATAACTCTTTTTCTAGAGACATTTTACTCGTTGTTGTTGTCATTTCTCTTTTTCATGAGACATTACACTCGTTGTTGTTATTATTTCTCTTTTTCACGAGACATTATACTCGTTGCTGTTATCTTTTCTCTTTTTCATGGACATTATACTCGTTGTTGTTGTCATTTCTCTTTTTCATGAGACATTATACTCGTTGCTGTTGTCATTTCTCTTTTTCTAGAGACATTTTACTCGTTGTTGTTGTCATTTCTCTTTTTCATGAGACATTATACTCGTTGTTGTTGTCATTTCTCTTTTTCACGAGACATTATACTCGTTGTTGTCATTTCCCTTTTTCACGAGACATTATACTCGTCGTTGTTATCATTTCTCTTTTTCACGAGACATTATACTCGTCGTTGTTATCATTTCTCTTTTCCACGAGACATTATACTCGTTGTTGTCATTTCCCTTTTTCACGAGACATACTCGTTGTTATCTTTTCTCTTTTTCATGGAGATTATACTCGTTGCTGTTGTCATTTCTCTTTTTCTAGAGACATTTTACTCGTTGTTGTTGTCATTTCTCTTTTTCATGAGACATTACACTCGTTGTTGTTATCATTTCTCTTTTTCACGAGACATTATACTCGTTGTTGTTGTCATTTCTCTTTCACGAGACATTATACTCGTTGTCGTTAGCATTTCTCTTTTTCATGAGACATTATACTCGTTTTTGTTGTCATTTCTCTTTTCCACGAGACATTATACTCGTTGTTGTTGTCATTTTTTTCGGGGGTCCTGAAAATATAAAAAGGCGAATTAAAGTTAGGCCTAAAGGCTTGTTTACGAAAGAATTTAATTAGGCGAGGATTGTTAAAGATTTGTTTACTTCCAACGCGAATGCCGCGAGATCTTTTTCCTTTGTTTTTTGAAATGAGAATGTTTTTATCATTTTCTTTTGAGATTCGTTCAAAATGGTTTTGGGGTGTTTATCATTTTTTAATTCATTAACTGTTTGTCTTGGGTATTTTTTTTATTGAATTTCAATATATATATATATATATATATATATAAATATGTGTATATTTATATGTATATATATATATATGTATATATATATATATATATATACAGAAACAAAGGTTGTCGGCGTTAATTATACCTGCGGAGAGTTGCACGCAACACGTGTCAACTGGAACACGCGTTAGCCCGAACAGCTGTTCGCGTCAGCTGATGTAATTACTCTCAATTTGGACACCCGCTTGACAGTTCGCCTCCGCCCGGAGCGGTAATATTAAACCACAAGTCTACGAGTCTGTTCATTTCGTCTTTTATTGTTTTCTAATTTCTGAGTAGATTATTTTATTTTGATCGTTGTTTATTTATTTATTCGTTTGTATGTTAGTGACTTTACACAAAAACTAATGTACCGATTTTCACCAAACTTGGTTGCCGTGTTCGATATTGGCCAAGGATGAATCAGTGATATTTTGCATTATTAGTTTGTTTACTCAATTTTTTCACTATTTGTTTTTCTAGTTTTTTTTATTCTCTCTCTCTCTCTCTCTCTCTCTCTCTCTCTCTCTCTCTCTTATAATGTTGATGATCTTTACAATGTTTTAAGTATTGTCTATTTACTTTATTGAGAGTTTAAATGTCATTCTTTCTGTGTTATATCTTCATTGTCTATAATTTTCGAGGCTTTTGATATACAGTATATGTATATATATATATATATATATATATGTATGTATATAAAAGCTATATATATATATTTGTACTGATATATATACGTGTATATATAAATTTATATATATATATATATATATATGTATATATATATATATATGTATATATATATATATATATATATACGTACAGTATATATGTATATACAAGTATATATAAATATGAATATTAATAAATTAATATACTATATACTATATGTATATGTTTGCATACAGCCTACTGTGTGTATATATATACTGTATATATACATGCATATACGTGTATATATGTATTTAACAGTTGTCCAAAATCTCACAAAGTGAATACACGACCTCACGAACAACATAAAATAAAATATAATTTTGTTAACAGGAAAGAGCAGTTATTACACACATCATCCAAAGTCCATTGTCACAAAGAACAACAACTTGTCGAAGTAGATTTATAGTTCCAGAGGGAATTTTATCATTTTATGTTTTTCATTTATCTTTTTTTTTTTTTTTTTTTTTTTTTTTTTTTTTTTGCCCTCTACAATGAATTAACAGTTGAGTTGGCCACTAAGCAAATAGGAGCTATTATTCTGAATCGACATTTTTCGTTCATCTTGTATTAATCATCTTGCTGAAGCTGATATCAAAGTTTGTTGTTGTTGTTGTTGTTGGTGTTGTTGTTGTTGTTGTTGTTGTCGTTGTTGTTGTTGGTGTTGTTGTTGTTGGTGTTATTGTTGTTGTTGGTGGTGGTGGTGTTGTTGTTGTTGGTGTTGTTATTGTTGTTGTTGTTGTTATTGTTGTTTTTGTTGTTGATGTTGTTTTTGTTGTTGTTGTTTTTCAAAGGTTTAAAGGCCGCTCAGGAATGGCAGAGGCAAGGGACAGTGACATTGCCCTATCAAGCAGGACAATGCCCTAGAGACGAACCATATATCATATGATCAGTGCCCAAGCCCCTTCTCCACCCAAGCTAGGACCAAGGAGGGCCAGGCAGTGGCTGTTGATGACTCAACAGATTGACTTATAGTCTCTGGTAGAGGCAATGGACAGTGACATTGCCCTATCGAGCAGGACAATGCCCTAGAGACTGACCATATATATGATCAGCGCTCAAGCCCCTTCTCCACCCAAGCTAGGATCAAGGAGGGCCAGGCAATGGCTGCTGATGACTCAACAGATAGACCTCTGGGCTTCGGTAGAGGCAAGGGACAGGGACATTGCCCTATCAAGCAGGATAATCCCCTAGAGACTGACCATATATCATATAATCAGCGCCCAAGCCCCCTCTCCACCCAAGCTAGGACCAAGGAGGGCCAGGCAATGTGAGTTTGCAGCGACCAAAAACTAACAGTTTGGTCGGGCCTCGAGCCCAAGTCTGGCGTTCACCAGTCAGGGACGTTACCACATCAGCCACCACTTTAGTTTGCTTGAGTTTAAACCTCCACTTAATTTCCTGTTTTATAACTTCCAATCTACGTAAAGCTTCAATTAATTTCCTGTTCTTTAATTCTACTCGAAGCTTTAAAATTTTTTTTTTCTTTAAGTCTTAAAATTCATTGTTTCGTTGTAACCGCTATTTTAGTCTTCTGGTAACCTAAGGGAAATATTCCTGCCTAGCGTTCTGCTAGACTT
>NC_090752.1:2688207-2690707 GCF_036898095.1 Palaemon carinicauda | reverse complement strand
GTTCATCTCTTCTCATGACATGACCATACCACCTCAGTCTACTTTCTTGGATCTTATCTGATAGTTTTCTAACTCCTGTGGTACCCCTAATTACCTCATTCCGTATCTTATCTCTTCTTGTCCAATATACTGTTCATCTCTTCTCATGACATGACCGTACCACCACAGTCTACTTTCTTGGATCTTATCTGATAGTTCTCCTACTCCTGTGGTACCCCTAATTACCTCATTCCGTATCTTATCTCTTCTTGTCCAATATACTGTTCATCTCTTCTCATGACATGACCGTACCACCTCAGTCTACTTTCTTGGATCTTATCTGATAGTTCTCTAACCCCTGTGGTACCCCTAATTACCTCATTCCGTATCTTATCTCTTCTTGCCCAATATGCTGTTCATCTCTTCTCATGACATGACCATACCACCTCGGTCTACTTTCTTGGATCTTATCTGATAGTTTTCTAACTCCTGTGGTACCCCTAATTACCTCATTCCGTATCTTATCTCTTCTTGTCCAATATACTGTTCATCTCTTCTCATGACATGACCATACCACCTCAGTCCACTTTCTTGGATCTTATCTGATAGTTTTCTAACTCGTGTGGTACCCCTAATTACCTCATTCCGTATCTTATCTCTTCTTGTCACCCCACACATCCATCTCAACATTCTCATCTTTGCCACATCCATTTTCTCTCAAAAAGATTACAAACAACTATCTGTGATGTATATATTCAAAACTCTATCTATGAGCTGGATAGACCAAGTTTTTATCCTATTCCCCCTCGACAATTCTTTCGTTTTTCACAATCTGTCAACAGCGTTCTTCGATCACAATATTCTAACCGATTTTATCGGACATGAAAAATGAATAATATTTTTGGTGTGTGACGTCAAGAGAATCATTCATTGGTGTTTATTATTCATTTAATCATTAAGAATTAATCCCTCTCGTCAATTCAGGTCTGATTATTCATTTTCAAAGCTGGGTACACTATAGTTATTATTATTATTATTATTATTATTATTATTATTATTATTATTATTATCACTGTAATTATTATTATTATTATTATTAGAATTACTTGCTAAGCTACAACCCTAGTTGGAAAAGCAGAATAAAGCTTCAACTGGGAAAATAGCCCAGTGAGGAAAGGAAACAAGGAAAAATAAAATATTTTAAGAACAGTAACGTGGAAATAAATATTTTGTATATAAACTATAAAAACTTTAACAAAACAAGAAGAAGAGAAATCAGATAGAACAGTGTGCCCGAGTGTACCCTTAAGCAAGATAATTTTAACCCAAAACAGTGGAAGACCACGGTACAGAGGCCATGTCACTACCCAAGTTTAGAAAATAATGGTTTTATTTTGGAGTGTCCTTCTAGAAGAGCTGCTTACCATAGCTAAAGAGTCTCTTCTATAAAAACTTTAACAAAATAAGAGGAAGAGAAATCATATAGAATAGTGTGCCCGAGTGTACCCTCAAGCAAGAGAATTTTAACCCAAGACAGTGGAAGACCAGGGTACAGAGGTTATGGCACTACCCAAGATTAGAGAACAATGGTTTGATTTTCGAGTGTCCTTCTCCTTGAAGAGCTGCTTACCATAGCTAAAGAATCTCTTCTATAAAAACTTTTAATAAAATAAGAGGAGGAGAAATAAGATAGAATAGTGTGCCCGAATGTACCCTCCAGCAAGAGAACTCTAACGCAAGACAGTGGAAGACCATGGTACAGAGGCTATGGCACTACCCAAGATTAGAGAACAATGGTTTGATTTTGAAGTGTCCTCCTAGAAGAGCTGCTTACCATAGCTAAAGAGTCTTCTATAAAAACTTTAACAAAATAAGAGGAGGAGAAATAAGATAGAATAGTGTGCCTGAGTGTATCCCTCAAGCAAGAGAACTCGAACCCAAGACAGTGGAAGACCACGGTATAGAGGCTATGGCACTACCCAAGTTTAGAGAACAATGGTTTGATTTTGGAGTGTCCTCCTAGAAGAGCTGCTTACCATAGCTAAAGAGTCTCTTCTATAAAAACTTTAACAAAATAAGTGGAAGAGAAATGAGTAGAACAGCGGGCCTGAGTGTACACTCAAGCAAGAGAACTCTAACCCAAGACAGTGGAAGACCATGGTACAGAGGCTATGGCACTACCCAAGATTAGAGAACAATGGTTTGATTTTGAAGTGTTCTCCTAGAAGAGGTGCTTGCCATAGCTGAAGAATCTCTTCTATAAAAACTTTAACAAAACAAGAAGAGAAATCAGATAAAATAGTGTACCTTCAAGCAAGAGAACTCTAACCCAAGACAGTGGAAGACCATGGTACAGATTATTATTATTATTATTAATTGCTAAGCTACAACCCTAGTTGGAAAAGCAGAATGCTATAAGCCCAGGGGCTCCAACAGGGAAAATAGCCCAGTAAGGAAAGGAAACTAGGAAAAGATAAACATTTTAAGAATAATATTAAAATAAATATCTCCTATGTAAACT
>NC_090752.1:2673207-2683207 GCF_036898095.1 Palaemon carinicauda | reverse complement strand
AGCAAGAGAGAGAGAGAGAGAGAGAGAGAGAGAGAGAGAGAGAGAGAGCAATGTCGGAGTTCTGTCCTGGTAATGATCCTAAGAAAGAGAGAGAGACAGAGACAGAGACAGAGACAGACAGACACAGATAGAGCAAGAGAGAGACAGAGAATGGGAGATGGGAAATAAGAGAGAGAGAGAGAGAGAGAGAGAGAGAGAGAGAGAGAGAGAGATGGGGTTCATAATGCTTTCAAGGTTTTGGTGTACTGAATTCCCTCCGGTAAAAAGGTCTTAAACGTCAGATTTTGTTTTCTTTTTATGACTTGGTTCTGACAGATCACCTAGTAATTGAGCTATATGTGTATGCATGTGTGTATACTGTATATAGGTGCGTACATACATATATACATACATACATAAAGTTAACTCCAACTAAGATAGAGCTTTTACTAGTACACCACCCCATGATAAACATGGCAATATCTATCACATTCAATATCGAAAGAATAAACTACTGTATGTCTCTACCAGATTGACATAAAGAACGGACAGTGAATAAAAAAAAAAAATTAGCAAAGTATTTATGATTACCGGAAGTAATTTTCTCTCTTGAATTACCTTCAGAAAATTACCTTTTTTTCCCAGTCACCAGACTTGATAATTACCTTTCCAGACTGTTGCATACCTGGAAGCCAACCCTGGAAGCCAACCTTCACCCTCACCCCCCATTCCAGACTGGGGTGAAGCTGTTTCCATGAATATTTTCTCATACAGGTTCTGTAATGAAGGGTAATGTTTGCATGTCTGTACACATTTTTTTTTTTTTTTGCTGTGATCAGAATTAGGCTGTTCACAGTCAGGATACATTTGTTAAGCATCAGGATACATTTGTTAAGTATCAGGATACATTTGATAACTATCATGATACATTTGATAACTATCATGATACATTTGATAGCTATCTGGATGAATTTGGTAACTATCAGGATGCATTTGATAACTATTTGGATGAATTTGATAGCTATCAGGATACATTTGATAACTATCAGGATGCATTTAATAACTATCAGGATACATTTGATCAATATAAGGATACATTTGATAACTATCATGATACATTGGACAATTATCAGAACGCATTTGATAACTATCAGGATACATTTGATAACTATCATGATACATTCGACAATTATCAGGACCCATTTGATAACTGTAAGGATACATTTGATAACTATCAGGATACATTTGATAACTGTCATGTTACAATCGATAACTATTTAGATATATTTGATGACAATTAGACCACCTTTTCTGCTCTATGGACAAATTAATTTATTCCTGAGCGCTTTCTTTCCTTCGAGATCTCTTTTAAACTCCCAACCCAAAATTTCCTGCTTCTTAGAAGCATTTGAGACGTCGTTACATAATTCTTTTAACCCCACAACTACTTTTTTTATTCGTCTCAGAAGCCTCGAAAACCCAGAGATTGCGCCACTCTCGTGTGTACAAGAGTGGTACAATCGACTTCCTTTCATTGGTCTCAGAAGCCTCGAAACCCAGAGATTGCGCCACTGTCGTGTGTACAAGAGTGGTACAATCGACTTCCTTTTATTCGTCTCAGAAGCCTCGAAACCCAGAGATTGCGCCACTCTCGTGTGTACAAGTTTGGTACAATCGACTTCCTTTTATTCGTCTCAGAGGCCTCGAAACCCAGAGATTGCGCCACTCTCGTGTGTACAAGTGTGGTACAATCGACTTCCTTTTATTCGTCTCAGAAGCCTCGAAGCCCAGAGATTGCGCCACTCTCGTGTGTACAAGTGTGGTACAATCGACTTCCTTTTATTCGTCTCAGAAGC
Organism: Palaemon carinicauda; assembly: GCF_036898095.1. Classification (NCBI taxonomy): domain Eukaryota; kingdom Metazoa; phylum Arthropoda; class Malacostraca; order Decapoda; family Palaemonidae; genus Palaemon; species Palaemon carinicauda. The sequence continues at coordinate 2,681,372 of NC_090752.1, read as the reverse complement.
CTCGAAGCCCAGAGATTGCGCCACTCTCGTGTGTACAAGTGTGGTACAATCGACTTCCTTTTATTCGTCTCAGAAGCCTCGAAGCCCAGAGATTGCGCCACTCTCGTGTGTACAAGAGTGGTAAAATCGACTTCCTTTTATTCGTCTCAGAAGCCTCGAAGCCCAGAGATTGCGCCACTCTCGTGTGTACAAGTGTGGTACAATCGACTTCCTTTTATTCGTCTCAGAAGCCTCGAAGCCCAGAGATTGCGCCACTCTCGTGTGTACAAGAGTGGTACAATCGACTTCCTTTCATTGGTCTCAGAAGCCTCGAAACCCGGAGATTGCGCCACTCTCGTGTGTACAGGAGTGGTACAATCGACTTCCTTTCATTGGTCTCAGAAGCCTCGAAACCCGGAGATTGCGCCACTCTCGCGTGTACAGGAGTGGTACAATCGACTTCCTTTCATTCGTCTGAGAAGCCTCGAAACCCAGAGATTACGCCACTCTCGCGTGTACAGGAGTGGTACAATCGACTTCCTTTCATTGGTCTCAGAAGCCTCGAAACCCGGAGATTGCGCCACTCTCGCGTGTACAGGAGTGGTACAATCGACTTCCTTTCATTGGTCTCAGAAGCCTCGAAACCCGGAGATTGCGCCACTCTCGCGTGTACAGGAGTGGTACAATCGACTTCCTTTTATTCGTCTGAGAAGCCTCGAAACCCGGAGATTGCGCCACTCTCGCGTGTACAGGAGTGGTACAATCGACTTCCTTTTATTCGTCTGAGAAGCCTCGAAACCCGGAGATTGCGCCACTCTCGCGTGTACAAGAGTGGTACAATCGACTTCCTTTCATTGGTCTCAGAAGCCTCGAAACCCGGAGATTGCGCCACTCTCGCGTGTACAGGAGTGGTACAATCGACTTCCTTTCATTCGTCTGAGAAGCCTCGAAACCCGGAGATTGCGCCACTCTCGCGTGTACAGGAGTGGTACAATCGACTTCCTTTCATTCGTCTGAGAAGCCTCGAAACCCGGAGATTGCGCCACTCTCGCGTGTACAGGAGTGGTACAATCGACTTCCTTTCATTCGTCTGAGAAGCCTCGAAACCCGGAGATTGCGCCACTCTCGCGTGTACAGGAGTGGTACAATCGACTTCCTTTCATTCGTCTGAGAAGCCTCGAAACCCGGAGATTGCGCCACTCTCGCGTGTACAGGAGTGGTACAATCGACTTCCTTTCATTCGTCTGAGAAGCCTCGAAACCCGGAGATTGCGCCACTCTCGCGTGTACAGGAGTGGTACAATCGACTTCCTTTTATTCGTCTGAGAAGCCTCAAAACCCAGAGATTGCGCCACTCTCGCGTGTACAAGAGTGGTACAGTCACTCATATAAGTTGATGGATGTCCGGGTGTTTAAGAGAGATTTCCATGTCACCCCTTTCTGGACGACAGGTGTCTGGGAGTGCGAAAACGGTCAACTGTATAGTTGAATATTTGACCGGTCTCTCGCGCTCCCAGACACCTGTCGTCCAGAAATGTGTGGAGTATAAATCTCTCTCAAACACCCTGACATCCATAAACTTATATGAGTGACTGTACAATCGACTTTACCTCCAGGAGAGACTCCTATTGCCCACCTGTTGGGAATTCATGAGATACTTCCAGGTGATGTGTTCGAATGAGAGAGGTTTAAAAGGTGAAAACTGGCGACGACTGAAATGGAAAAGACAATATAGGAACGAAACTATGGAAAATTTAATGCAATAAATCGCGAGTGTCTTAAAATTCTCTAAAGTGAATCAAGGTCATAGATTATTGTAATGAATAGTAGTTTAGTTATTGGGTCTTTTGACTGGCCTGAGAGTACCACATTGGATCCTTCTACCTGGTTACGGTTCATTTTCCCTTTGCTTACACACACACACCGAATAGTCTAGCCTATATTTTACATATTCTCCTCTATCCTCATACACCTGACAACACTGAGATTAACAAACAATTCTTCTTCACCCAAGGGATTAACTACTGTACTGTAATTGTTCAGTGGCCAATTTCCTCTTGGTAAGGGTAGAAGAGACTCTTTAGCTATGGTAAGCAGCTCTTCTAGGAGAAGGACACTCCAAAATCAAACAATTGTTCTCTAGTCTTGGGTAGTGCCATAGCCTCTGTACCATGGTCTTCCAATGTCTTGGGTTAGAGTTCTCTCGCTTGTAGTATTGTCTGGCCGGTCAAAAGACCCTATAACTCTTAAGCGGTAGTATCTCAACAGGTGGCTTGTGCCCTGGCCAACCTACTACCTACTACTATTATTAGCTAAGCTACAACCCTAGTTAGAAAAGAGTTCTCTTGCTTGTAGTATTGTCAGGCCAGTCAAAAGACCCTATAACTCTCTAGTGGTAGTATCTCAACAGGTGGCTTGTGCCCTGGCCAACCTACTACCTACTACTATTATTAGCTAAGCTACAACCCTAGTTAGAAAAGCATGATGCCTTAAGCCCAGAGGCTCCAACGGGGAAAATAGCCCAGTGAGGAAAGGAACTGACCAACCTACTACCTACTACTATTATTAGCTAAGCTACAACCCTAGTTAGAAAAGCATGATGCCATAAGCCCAGAGGTTCCAACGGTGAAAATAGCCCCGTGAGGAAGGAAATAAGTCCTTTCCAAAAAAACTTAGGTGGGGGAGGGAGTTGGAACTGGAAACCTTCAGATGTTGCTGATGTTGATGCGAGATAAGGTAGCAGCATGAGGTAATGACATCGGATATTAAAGGAAATGAAGAAAATGAAATATTTCGAGTTCACATAAAGATCTTTGTATGTTGCTTTCTCTCTCTCTCTCTCTCTCTCTCTCTCTCTCTCTCTCTGGATTTTTTCCATTGCTAAACAAAGATGGCAGAAGTCTCTCTGGATTTTTTCCATTGCTAAACAAAGATGCCAGAAGTCTCTCTCTCTCTCTCTCTCTCTCTCTCTCTCTCTCTCTTTGGATTTTTTCCATTGCTAAACAAAGATGGCAGAAGTCTCTCTCTCTCTCTCTCTCTCTCTCTCTCTCTCCTTCTGAATATATATTTCTCCTCTCAAGCTAACAGCTCGAATGGAAGTTGGCTTCTAACCAGAGCATGAAAGCAATATATATATATATATATATATATAGTTTCCTTCTCGTCCTTACTTTTGCTCTCTCTCTCTCTCTCTCTCTCTCTCTCTCCACGTCTTTCTTTACCAACTCAGCCGTAACACCAGCGCCTGTCTTTTACAGACGGCGAAATAATACAGTTTTCTCAATAGTCTTTTTTTTCCCTCGAACTGTATTCGCTTTCAGGCAGTTTGTTCTTTGGCTGAAAATGAAAATAAAAAAAAAAAAGATATGACTTGAAGGATGGGCTCCTCTCTGTGATATGTTTATTGCTTTTCTCCTTTTCTTAGCTCTTTTGTAGGCGGTCTTTTGCCATAAACATTTTTGAGATGATAAAGATTTTTGTTGGTGTTGTTATTGTTAGTGTATGCGACCCGTCAGAAATGATGGATGAATATTTATATAGATCTTTTGCTTGGAAATATTTCGAGATGATGAAGATTATTATTATTATTATTATTATTATTATTATTATTATTATTGTAGTTGTTGTTGCTATTGTTGTTGTTGTTATTATTATTATTATTATTGTAGTTGTTGTTGCTATTGTTATTATTATTATTATTATTATTATTATTATTATTGCTACTATTGTTATTGTTATTACTATTATTATTATTATTATTATTATTACTGTATTGTTATTAATATTATTATAATTATTATAATTATTATTATTATTATTATTATTCCAACTTTAGGAAAACACCATAATATCCCTTTAAGTATTAGTTTTATAATTCATATTATATTACCCAACATCATTATTGTCATTATAATTAGATTATTACTATTTTTACTACTACTACCACCACCCACTTCGACACCAGCTATAGTAGTAAATAGTAACATCACCCCTCCTTTAACTACTATAATAGAACTATCAATAGTCGAACCATTTAAGAACTGAGCAGCAATAACAGTAATGAAATAAAGTATAAATGCGACCAGAGCCGCCATTGAACTGGACGATATCAACAATCCGGTAGCAGAGTTGCCATGTTGCCATTTGTCGGACTAAAGACTATCAACAGTCTGGTAGCAGAGTTGCCAAGTTAGCCTTTGTCGGGCCAAAAACTATCAACAGTCTGGTAGCAGAGTTGCCAGGTTGGCCTTTGTCGGGCCAAAAACTATCAACAGTCTGGTAGCAGAGTTGCCAGGTTGGCCTTTGTCGGGCCAAAAACTATCAACAGTCTGGTAGCAGAGTTGCCAGGTTGGCCTTTGTCGGGCCAAAAACTATCAACAGTCTGCTAGCAGAGTTGCCAGGTTGGCCTTTGTCGGGCCAAAAACTATCAACAGTCTGCTAGCAGAGTTGCCAGGTTGGCCTTTGTCGGGCCAAAAACTATCAACAGTCTGCTAGCAGAGTTGCCAGGTTGGCCTTTGTCGGGCCAAAAACTATCAACAGTCTGCTAGCAGAGTTGCCAGGTTGGCCTTTGTCGGGCCAAAAACTATCAACAGTCTGCTAGCAGAGTTGCCAGGTTGGCCTTTGTCGGGCCAAAAACTATCAACAGTCTGCTAGCAGAGTTGCCAGGTTGGCCTTTGTCGGGCCAAAAACTATCAACAGTCTGCTAGCAGAGTTGCCAGGTTGGCCTTTGTCGGGCCAAAAACTATCAACAGTCTGGTAGCAGAGTTGCCAGGTTGGCCTTTGTCGGGCCAAAAACTATCAACAGTCTGCTAGCAGAGTTGCCAGGTTGGCCTTTGTCGGGCCAAAAACTATCAACAGTCTGCTAGCAGAGTTGCCAGGTTGGCCTTTGTCGGGCCAAAAACTATCAACAGTCTGCTAGCAGAGTTGCCAGGTTGGCCTTTGTCGGGCCAAAAACTATCAACAGTCTGGTAGCAGAGTTGCCAAGTTGGCCTTTTTCGGACCAAAAACTCCAAATGTGGCCTATTCCTATTCGTGCTAGATACTTAAATTTGTCCTTTTTGAAATTGTTTAGCCTTAAAGGCTATATTTTCGGCCTTTTTCTACTATTAGGTTGGCCTTTTAAAGGTGCAGTTGATCACCCGTTGGCCTTTTCTCAATTGGAAAACCTGGCAACTCTGATTTAAAGCTTAATGAACGCCCCCGAACAACAATGCTTATTCAGCGGGCGATCAGTTTTTGTTTACGAGGTCTCTGTTACACACTTCGGCTTTGTATTGTTCGATCTCTGTTTTATCTATTATTATTGTTATTATTATTATTATTATTGTTATTATTATGACTAGTATTATCATTATCATTGTTATTATTATTATTATTATTATCTTTATTAATTTGTGTTGTTATTATTATTATTATTATCATTATTATTATTATTATTATTATTATTATTATTGTTGTTATTATTATTATTATTGTTATTATCATTATTATTATTATTATTATCATCATTACTTGCTAAGTTACAACCCTAGTTGGAAAAGAAGGATGCTATAAGCCCAAGGTGCTCTAATAGGGAAAATAGCCCAGTGAGGTAAGGAAACAAGGAAAATTAAATATTTTAAGAACAGTAACATTTGAATAAATATCTCCTATATAAACTATAAAAACAATAACAAAATAAGAGGAAGAGAAATAAAATAGAACAGTGTGCCCGAGTGTACCCTCAAGCAAGAGAACTCTAAACCCAAGACATTTTAAGACCAGGGTACAGAGGCTATGGCACTACCCAAGACTAGAGAACAATGGTTATTGTTGTTATTATTCTTATTGCTAGTGTATGCAACCCGTCAAATATGACTTAAATATTTGGATAGGTATGCACACTCCCTCTCTCTCTCTCTCTCTCTCTCTCTCTCTCTCTCTCTCTCTCTCTCTCTCTCTCTTTCCTAAGTACAACCCGTTGGTGTGGCAATATGTGGAATAGTGTGGTTTCAGAGTGTACCTCTTGGGTAACCCTCTGACCAGTGTATGACTACTCTCTCTCTCTCTCTCTCTCTCTCTCTCTCTCTCTCTCTCTCTAGGGACAGGGAGCGACCATGGAATAGTGTGGTTTCAGCGTGTACCTCTTGGGTAACCCTCTGACCAGTGTATGACTACTCTCTCTCTCTCTCTCTCTCTCTCTTTCGGGACAGGGAGCGACCATGGAATAGTGTGGTTTCAGCGTGTACCTCTTGGGTAACCCTCTGACCCGGGTATGACTCTCTCTCTCTCTCTCTCTCTCTCTCTCTCTCTCTCTCTCTCTCTCTCTAGGGACAGGGAGCGACCATGGAATAGCGTGGTTTAAGTGTGTAACTCTTGGGTAACCCTCTGGCCAGGGTATGACTACTCTCTCTCTCTCTCTCTCTCTCTCTCTCTCTCTCTCTCTCTCTAGGGACAGGGAGCGACCATGCAATAGTGTGGTTTCAGCGTGTACCTCTTGGGTAACCCTCTGACCAGGGTATGACTACTTCTCTCTCTCTCTCTCTCTCTCTCTCTCTCTCTCTCTCTCTCTCTCTAGGGATAGGGAGCGACCAAGAAGTTTATATACGTAGCCAGATTCCCTGAGTGCAAAAATTCATCATATTTTTAAAAAATATTCTTTGACATTGTTTGATTTTCTGTAGGGACAGGGAGCGACCAAATAGTTTATATACGTAGCCTCATTCCTGAGTGCAAAAATTCATCATATTTTTTTCAAACATTTTTTGACATTGTTTGATTTTCTGTTCAAGAACTGACCCATTTCTAGAATTCTGTCTCTCCAAACCATTTTCGTCCGAATTCTGAAACATGAAAGAGTATAAATATTTATTTTGGAAAGTCTTGATAAATGTCAATACTCGTTCGGGACCCGATACAATATATCATCATAGAGTCTGTTACTGGGACTCGATACAATATATCATCTTAGAGTCTGTTATAGACAGACATTGAATTACAATAAATAAAATGTATTGGATAGCTTTAAAAGTGAATTTTTTGGATTCGAATGATTATCTTTTATTCGTTGATGAGAAAGTTACAAGGAGTTACAAGGATTTTGGATGTCTCAAAGACTTTTTAGTCCATCTCCAGAGACTCTTTTTTCTCTTTGGTAGAGTGATTTAGTTTAAGCATGTAAAGAGAGAGAGAGAGAGAGAGAGAGAGAGAGAGAGAGAGAGAGAGAGAGAGAGAGAGAGAGAGGTGTTACCAGGACTTACAAGGATTTTGGATCTCTCAAAGACAATATAGTCCATCCTCGGAGACTCCTTTTGCTCTTTGGTAGAGCGATTTAGTTTAAGCATTTAGAGAGAGAGAAAGAGAGAGAGAGAGTTACAAGGATTTTGGATGTCTCGAAGACTTCTTAGTTCATCCGCGGAGACTCCATTTGCTCTTTGGTAGAGCGATTTGTATTAAGCATTTAGAGAGAGAGAGAGAGAGAGAGAGAGAGAGAGAGAGAGAGAGAGAGAGAGAGAGGAGTTACAAGGATTTTGGATCTCTCAAAGACAATATAGTCCATACACGGAGACTCCTTTTGCTCTTTGGTAGAGCGATTTAGTTTAAGCATTTAGAGAAAGTTACAGGGATTTTGGATCTCTCGAAGACTATTTAGTCCATCCTCGGAGACTCCTTTTGCTCTTTGGTAGATCGATGTAGTTTAAGCATTAGAGAGAGAGAGAGAGAGAGAGAGAGAGAGAGAGAGAGAGAGAGAGAGAGTATGTGTGTGTGTTACAAGGAGATACAAGGATTTTGGAAGTCTCTAAAACTTTTTAGGCCATCCGCGGAGACTCCATTTGCTCTTTGGTAGAGCGATTTAGTTCAAGCATTTAGAGAGAGAGAGAGAGAGAGAGAGAGAGAGACTGACTTTATAAGTAGAACCTAAATCTTGCCTTTTCAACGGCACCTCTTCGAATTCCTCGAGGGAGACGAATCATCCTGACATAAACAATGTTACGGTAAAACCCCCACCAGAAACGTAAACACTACATCTCCGCCTTCACTTATTCACAGTGACAGGATAGGACTCGTCCAACGAGTTGTATTTTTCCGACGATTTCTATTTCCCGGTTGAATATAAAATGACGTTCCTGCGTCAATTTTGTAAATAAACTATCCGATGTTTGAGAGTTGATGATATTCGCCAAGATACGAGAAGCCATGAAGATATTC
>NC_090752.1:2666575-2672707 GCF_036898095.1 Palaemon carinicauda | reverse complement strand
TTTTATGTGTGAAGACACCAAGATCAAAATCAATCTTGTACCGAACCTAAAAAACATTCGTTGCTAGGAAACGTACATTAGACTTTTCAAAAGAGCAAATAGCTATTTCAACATTCAAGGAGTGATTGGCAAGAAAGGTTGAGGTAGTTGAAAGTGACATTTGCGAAGGGTTGGCGTAGCTGAAATAGATTGGGGGTAGATTGTTGGGGAATCTTAGTGATTGGCGTGAAGGGTTGATGTAGAATTGTAGAGGAACAAGGTTGGCGTGGAAGGGTTGACATAGGTGAAAGGGATTGGTGTGAAGGGTTACTGAAGCTAAAACCGATTCACACGAAGGGTTGGCATAGCTGAAAGTGATTCACATAAAGGGTTGGCATAGCTAAAAGTGATTGGCTTGAAGAGTTGGCATAGCTGAAAGTGATTGGCTTTAAGGGTTGATGTAGATGAATAAGATTGGCGTGAAAGGTTGACATAGGTGAAAGGGATTGGACTGAAGGGTTGACATGGGTGAAAACGATTGACGTGAAGGGATTCTGAAGCTAATATTGATTCACATTAAGGGTTGTCATAGCTGAAAGTGATTGGCTTTAAGAGTTGGCATAGCTGAAAGTCATTGGCTTTAAGGTTGATGTAGATGAACAGGATTGGCGGTGTAGGGTTGATTAGATGAACAAGATTAGCGTGAAGGGCTGGATTAGCTGATAACACTCCGAGTAGCTGAAAGCCTTTGGTATAGAGAGTTGCCGTAACTGAAAACGACTGGCACAGCTGAAAGCTGGTTAAGCTTAGCTGAAAGTTATTGGCACGGAGGGTTGACATGTCTGAAAGCGATTAGTGCAGAGGGGGTTGGCGAAGCTGAAAGTGGCTGGCATGAAGGGTCGGCTTAAGTGAAAATGACTGGCTATGAAGCGTTGGCTTAAGTGAAAGTGACTGGTATGAAGGGTTGGCTTAAGTGAAAATGACTGGCATGAAGCGTTGGCTTAAGTGAAAGTGACTGGTATGAAGGGTTGGCTTAAGTGAAAATGACTGGCATGAAGCGTTGGCTTAAGTGAAAGTGACTGGTATGAAGGACTAACATAGGTGAAATCGATTGGCGAAAAGGTTTGGCTCAGGTGAAACTAAGTGGCGTATATGGATGACTTAACTGAATGAGATTAACATGGAATGGAAAAATAGACGTAAACATAACAGAGAGTCATAAGAAACACTATAAAAAACATTAAAATATAATAGAATACTTCCAACGATAAAGTTTTATTCCAGCTGTGACCAAGTTGTGGAATGATCTTCCTAATCGGGTAGTTGAATCCGTAGAACTTCCAAAGTTCAAACTTGCAAAAAATGTTTTTATGTTTAACAGATTGCCATAAGTTTTTATAGTTTATATATGACATATGTTTTAATGTTAATGTTTTTTAAAATATTTTATTATAATTGTTCATTACTTCTTATATCATTTATTCACTTCTCTATTTCCTTTCCAAACTGGGCTATTTTTCCCTGTTGGAGCCCTTGGGCTTATAGCATCTTGCTTTTCCAGGTAGGGTTGTAGTTTAGCTAGTAATAATAATAATAATAATAATAATAATAATAATAATAATAATAATAATAATAATAATAATTATTATTATTTTCCCTATTGGAGCCCTCCGGCTTATAGAATCTTGCTTTTCCAACTAGGGTGGTGGCTTAGCTAATAACAATAACAATAATAACAATAATAATAAAATAATAGTAATAATAATAATAATAATAATAATAAATATTTTTCCCTATTGGAGCCCTTAGGCTTATAGCATCTTTCTTTTCTAACTAGGTTTGTAGCTTGGCTAATAATAATAATAATAATAATAATAATAATAATAATAATAATAACAATTATAATAATTATAATAATACTACTACTAATAATAAATAATAATAATAATAATAATAATAATAATAAAACCAAAATGGAAACACTCCCCCCCCCAAAAAAAAATGCCAACAGACTCATACTGATGTATTTTTTCCCCAAGAAAATCAGTTTTCCTTTTTCTGCGAGAGAGAAAATAGGGAAATGCGGAAACCTGGTCTTCCATCTCGAAAGTATTTACTGTTCCTTGGTGCTTAGTGGACCCGAGGGGGCCTTGGCTGAGGATCAGTTTTGTTAGTGGCATTCTTGTATCAGTCTTCAGAGGAAAAGACTTTTTTTCTTGTGTATTGGATGGTCGGCAGGCTGAGGATATACTTATGTATGTACAGTATGTATGTATGGAAGGGTATGTATGTATGTATGTATGTATGTATAGAAGTTTATTAGTAAGTATGTATGTATGTATGTAAGTTTATAAATATGTATGTAAGTTTATAAGTATGTATGTATGTATGTATGCATTTGAAAAAAAATCCGAATTAAGAAAAAATGTCAAACCGTTTCACACTTGACTTGTGAAAATCTATGAGAGAGAGAGAGAGAGAGAGAGAGAGAGAGAGAGAGAGAGAGAGAGAGAGAGAGAGAGAGGAGAGAGAGAGAGAGAGAGAGTGGATATTGCTAACCAATTCTTATCCATAAACAATAACTTGGTTAATTATATAATTATTCAGACAAAGTAGATACAATTCTATACATTAATGTATAATAATGTATAACTAAACCAACGCTCAAGTCTAAGAAAACTCAAACTTACATCAAATGTTTTTTATGTTGAATAGGCTGACATAAGTCTCATTCTATGGTTTATATATGAAGGCCCTTTTTTAATTTTGTTACTGGTTTTAAAATATATTTCAATTGTTCATTAATTCTCGTATAGGTTTTTTATTTCCTTATTTCCTTTCCTCACTGGGCTGTTTTTCTCTGTTGGAGCCTATTTTTCAAACTAGTGTTGTAGCTTAGCTTATAATAATAATATAATAATAATAATAATAATAATAATAATAAATAAATAATAAAAAATAATAATAACAAAAATAATAACAATAGAAATTATAACAATAACAGTAACAAAAATAACAATAACTATAAGAATAATGATAATATTGTAAACAACAACAACAACAACTATAAAATAATAATAACAACAACAACAACAAAATGATAGAAACAACAACAACAACAAGACCAATAATGATAATAATAATGATAATAATAATAATAAGACCAACAGACAATGCAAAAAATAATTGCCCCTTGTGTTCCCTTAATGAAGGCTTATTTCATGACTGCCTTCTCAGTCTTGAGTGCTTTTGAAAAACCCAGACACAAGATCTTTATCCAGGCGAAATCTTCTTTCATATTCCTCCGAGCAAAATACTTCATGAATAGAGGAAGAAAAGAAAATTAAAAGGCTGGGCTGTATCGTTCACACTGCTGCTTTACGAGTTTTGGCATAATTATTCTCTTTAGTTTTGGTCATGTTTTAGTAATTTTCATGATAATTATTAACTTGATCAGTTATTTTCTTTGGATTATCAATTTTCATCTTATGCTCCCTTCGTTTTCCTTGTTATATGAAACTATTGAAATTTTTGCACAGATTTAAAACGCTTCTTGAACAGGAATTAGAATGATTTATTGTTAATTTTATTCTCATCATTTATTTATTTCCTTATTTCCTTTCCTCACTGGGCTATTTTTCCCTATTGAAGCCATTGGGCTTATAGCATCTTGCTTTTCCAATTAGGGTTGTAGCTTGGCTAGTAATAATATTAAGATCTATTGTTAATTTTATTCTCATCATTTATTTATTTCCTTTCCTCACTGGGCTATTTTTCCCTATTGGAGCCCTTGGGCTTTATAGCATCTTGCTTTTCCAACTAGGGTTGTAGCTTGGCTAGTAATAATAAGAAGATTTATTGTTAATTTTATTCTCATCATTTATTTATTTCCTTATTTCCTTTCCTCACTGGGCTATTTTTCCCTATTGGAGCCCTTGGGCTTATAGCATCTTGCTTTTCCCACGTAGGGTTGTAGCTTGGCTAGAGTAATAATAATAATAATAATAATAATAATAATAATAATAAAAGTTATATGATCTTAAACTAATCTTTTCTGCACTGCAAACTGAGTAACTCTAACGACCATTTTGATAGTAACCAGTAGTCTGTTTGTACGTGGCATTATGTGCAGTGTGTTTCAGCTACGTCAGTTCAGACATTAAGTAATGAGACATATCCATGATTAACGATGGGTGTCACGTCTCAAATCTATTGATTTTATCCTTAATAAAACGTCTCAGTGTATCTGGAGATATGGCAACTCTGCAAGAAAAAATGCCACATCTACCAGATAAACGTCTCATAATGTATGGGAAGATATGTCAACTCTTCAACGTCAGTCCAGATATAAAGTAATGAGACATATCCCATGATTAACGGTGGTGTCACGTTTCCTATCGATTGATTTTATCCTTAATAAGACGTGTCTTAGTGTATCTGGAGATATGGCAACTCTGCAAAAGCACATGCCACATCTACCAGATTAAAGTCTTTTAATATATGGGAAGATATGGCACTTCCGCAAGGAAAAAAAATACATCTACCAGATAAACGTCTCTTGATATATGTGAAGATATGGCATTGCGGCAAGAGAAAATGCCACATCTACTAGATTAAAGTTTCTTAATATATGTTAAGATATGGCACCCCTGCAAGAAAAAGAATGCCACATCTACCAGATTAACGTCTCTTAATATTTTGGAAGTTATGGCACAATTGTAGAGGCCAGAATGCCACACTCATCAGGTTAACGTCTCTTAATTCATTGGAAGGTATGGCACCACCGCAAGAAAAAATGCCACATCTACCACAGTAACGTCTCAGTGTGTAAGAAGATATGGCACTGCCGCAAGGAAAGAATACAACATCGATTAAATAATCTTTTTTTTCCACTTCTCCCTCTTCTTTCAACTGATTAGTCCCATTGTATAACAGGATCAGCATCTGAGCGATGAAATTTGATTAGCAAACATACCAACAACTCTAAATGAGGCGCATTTTGCACTGAATTGCAGGGCTGCCTTTTTAGCTCGGAAAAATTTCCTACTAGCTGATTTAAATACCTGTATTTAGCACTGGTACAGAAGCTTATTATACAACGGATTGATAAACAAAGCTAGAATTGTCTTGTCCAACCAATCATCTAGCAGGAAACTTTTCCGAGCTAAAAGAGCACCCCTGCGAGTAAGTGCAAATGCACCACATTAAAAAAATTGAGTTATAAGTCTCAATTCTCAGCAGCTCTACTTTTAAAAAGTCACTATTTGAAGTTGTCTGTTGCATTTAAGCTTACAGAAGGTTATGGTGGCCTATGTGGTAACGTCCGTGACTGGCGATCGCCAGACTGGGCTTCGAGTCCCACTCAAACTCATTAGTTCCTTTGGTCGCTGCAATCTCACCATGTCTTGTGAGCTAAGGATATGGGGTTTGGGAGAGCCTATAGGTCTATCTGATGAGTCATCTGCAGCCATTGCATGGCCCTCCTTGGTCCTAGCTTGGGTCAGTGTCTAGGGCATTGTCCTTCTTGCTAGGGCAATGCCACTGTCCCTTGCCTCTGCCACTCACGAGGGGCCTTCAAGCCTTTAAACCATTGGTTCCCAAACTGGGGGGCGCGCCCAACTAGGGGGGTGTGAGGACGATACAAGGGAGGCGTGAAGTCATCTGCTCGAAATTACTTGTTTAATAAAATAATAAAATCATTAAAAGAACAAATATCTGTCATTACATACACGCATCCATCTCACTAAATTTGACCAGAAATTGTGCCTTAGTCTCATAAGTATTTCCAAATATTACATGCCATGTTTTCTAATTATCTATTCTTAAAATTGCAACTCAATTTTGCCAATTTGCTAATGTTCAAACTTTTTTTCGCACCACTTTGAACCAAATGTTTCGTTTTTAGTTACTGGAATGTACTGTTATTTGTTTGAGTGGCTTTCATTATTAAAATGTAATACAAACAGAAATCTGTTTTCCAGTACAATGCTACGAAATAAATGTAAGAATCATTTCATATAAAAAAAAGAGAGGAGTGGGGGGGCGTACGGGTCTACTGGAAGCAAAAAGGGGGCGTCAGGTAAGATAGTTTGGGAGCCACTGCTAAGTTTAAACGCATCAAACAGACCCCAGGGCGTAAGGCTAAACCCTAAT
>NC_090752.1:2656575-2659075 GCF_036898095.1 Palaemon carinicauda | reverse complement strand
CGTCATGTGTCAGGCTCATAACTATTGGTCAGAGAGGAATGACGTAATGTGTCAGGCTCATGACTATTGGCCAGGGAACAATTACGTCATGTTTCAGGCTTATAACTATTGGACAGGAAACAATGATGTCCTGTGTCAGGCTCATAATTATTGGTCAGAGAGGAATTACGTTATATGTCAGGCTCATAACTATTGGGCAGGGAACAATGACGTCATGTGTCAGGCTCATGACTATTGGGCTGGGAACAATGACGTCATGTGTCAGGCTCATAACTATTGGTCAGAGAGCAATGATGTAATGTGTCAGGCTCATGACTATTGGTCAGAGAGCAATGACGTCATGTGTCAGGCTCATGACTATTGGTCAGAGAGCAATGACGTCATCTGTCAGGCTCATGACTATTGGTCAGAGAGCAATGACGTCATGTGTCAGACTCATGCCTATTGGCCAGGGAACAATGACGTCATGTGTCAGGCTCATGACTATTGGCCATGGAGCAATGACGTCACGAGTCAGGCTCATGCCTATTGGCCATTTAACAATGACGTCATGTGTCAATCTACTTAAATTGAAGTTTCGTAGCGTAACTAAACAACTAATGAAGATAGAAAGAAACTAAAAATGGCAACGAAAAGACGAATAAATGTTCTTCATAGAACATGGTTACATGAACGGGTTAAAGTTTAGTACAATTAAAAATTAGAGTAAATTATAAAAATAGAATTTGACCTCACACGACGATGAATCAAAGCATGTTTCTTAGATTTGGTAATGAAAAGATAATTGAGCAAAAAATGTTTTTAAAAACGAATCATTTGAATAAAATAAGAATTAGATAAAAAAATATCAAAACTAGAATATTAGAAATTTTTATCAAAATTTACTTCAATAATTAGTGATAATGCAGTAAATATGTAATTAACGGAGTATGAAGCACAAATGGGGAGGGAAATGAAAGATTAAAAGTTCAAACTTAAAGATTAAAGGTTCAAAACTAACGAATATAGGCTAAAAATTAGAGAAAGGGTCAAAATCGATGAATGAAGGCCCAAAATAAGCAAATACATGTTTAAAAACAATGAATATGGGTTCAAAAAGAACGTATAGAGGTTCAAAATTAGAGAAGGTGCTCAAAATGAATTTGTAAAAGTTAAAAGTTAATGAATACAGGTTCAAAATCTATGAATAAAGGTTCAAAATTAAGGAATACAGGTTCTAAACTAGAGAAAAAGGCTCAAAATACATTAATAAAGTTTCAAAACTAACGAATGCAGGTTCAGAATTAGAGAAAAAAACTCAAACTACATTAATAAAGGTTCAAAATTAACAAATACAGGTTCAAAATTGTAGAAAAGTGCTCAAACTTAACGAATAAAGGTTTAAAATTAACAAATACACGTCCAAAATTGGAGAAAGAGACTTAAAATTAACGAATAAAAGCTTAAATCTAACAAATACAGGTTCAAAATTAGTGAGAAGGGTTCAAAATCATTGGATAAAGGTTTAAATAAACAAATAAGGCTCAAAATCAATTAAAAAAAGTTCAAAATTCCAGAATAAAGGCTCAAAATAATGACTAAACGTTTATAACCATCTTGTGAAAGTTCTTTGGCGAAGTTGTGTGAAACTATTTTGAGGCTGAGAAAGTTTTCCTCTTATAAAACTGGGTTATGATTGGTCCACTGAGTCTCTTATTATTGTAATTATTACTGTTGTTGTTGTTGTTATCACTATTACGATTACGATAATAATAATAATAATAATAATAATAATAATCATCATTATTATCATTATCATTATAATCACTATCACCAGCAATATCAATATCATTATCATTATCACTATCATTATCATTATCATTATCATTATTATCATTATTACAAGGTAAGGTATAACCCTAGTTGGATAAGCAAGATGCTATAAGCCCAAGGGCTCCAACAGGGAAAATATAGCAAATCTTGCAAATTCCCACTCTTCCCCCAATTTTTTTTCTTTTCTTTTTTTGCATAATTCTATGCACATATACTTTTTTTAATATCGATATTCTTTATTTATTGTTAGAATTTACATATATCTATTTTCATCTCATCGAGAAATTTACTATATCTTTTTACGTTTAAGTAAATTTTACATATTTTATATATATTCCATATGCTTTTCTATATCTATACTGTGTTTTTGTTATTGGTAACTTCGGGATTTGTCTGCATTCTTATCACAGAGAAGTTGATTGTATTTTCTATGTTTATTTAGGTAAATTTTCACATAAATTTATGTAAATATATCATTTCCTATATTCCATATGGTGCATTTGTTATCAAATTTTAGATTTTAAATAATTGGGAAATCTTATCCCTTCAATAAATAAGTTATATTCTTTTTAACGTTTAATTGATATAATGATTTCTTCTTTATATCAAATTCATTTTATACTTTTTTTTCTTTTTTTTTTTTGCAAATTAGTAAGAAAACTACACAATGGAATAATCTCTAGTTTCT
>NC_090752.1:2644075-2649075 GCF_036898095.1 Palaemon carinicauda | reverse complement strand
GGTTGCAGAATAGCCTAGATTGGGTGCCAAAGGTTGCAGACTAGCCTAGATTGGGTGTCAAAGGTTGCAGACTAGCCTAGATTGGGTGCCAAAGGTTGCAGACTAGCCTAGATTGGGTGCCAAAGGTTGCAGACTAGCCTAGATTGGTTGCCAAAGGTTGCAGACTAGCCTAGATTGGGTGTCAAAGGTTGCAGACTAGCCTAGATTGGGTGTCAAAGGTTGCAGACTAGCCTAGATTGGGTGCCAAAGGTTGCAGACTAGCCTAGATTGGGTGTCAAAGGTTGCAGACTAGCCTAGATTGGGTGTCAAAGGTTGCAGACTAGCCTAGATTGGGTGTCAAAGGTTGCAGACTAGCCTAGATTGGGTGCCAAAGGTTGCAGACTAGCCTAGATTGGGTGTCAAAGGTTGCAGACTAGCCTAGATTGGGTGTCAAAGGTTGCAGACTAGCCTAGATTGGGTGCCAAAGGTTGCAGACTAGCCTAGATTGGGTGCCAAAGGTTGCAGACTAGCCTAGATTGGGTGCCAAAGGTTGCAGACTAGCCTAGATTGGGTGCCAAAGGTTGCAGACTAGCCTAGATTGGGTGCCAAAGGTTGCAGACTAGCCTAGATTGGGTGTCAAAGGTTGCAGACTAGCCTAGATTGGGTGCCAAAGGTTGCAGACTAGCCTAGATTGGGTGTCAAAGGTTGCAGACTAGCCTAGATTGGGTGCCAAAGGTTGCAGACTAGCCTAGATTGGGTGTCAAAGGTTGCAGACTAGCCTAGATTGGGTGCCAAAGGTTGCAGATTAGCCTAGATTGGGTGCCAAAGGTTGCAGACTAGCCTAGATTGGGTGCCAAAGGTTGCAGACTAGCCTAGATTGGGTGCCAAAGGTTGCAGACTAGCCTAGATTGGGTGCCAAAGGTTGCAGACTAGCCTAGATTGGGTGCCAAAGGTTGCAGACTAGCCTAGATTGGGTGCCAAAGGTTGCAGACTAGCCTAGATTGGGTGCCAAAGGTTGCAGACTAGCCTAGATTGGGTGCCAAAGGTTGCAGACTAGCCTAGATTGGGTGCCAAAGGTTGCAGACTAGCCTAGATTGGGTGCCAAAGGTTGCAGACTAGCCTACATTGGGTGCCAAAGGTTGCAGACTAGCCTAGATTGGTTGCCAAAGGTTGCAGACTAGCCTACATTGGGTGCCAAAGGTTGCAGACTAGCCTAGATTGGGTGCCAAAGGTTGCAGACTAGCCTAGATTGGGTGCCAAAGGTTGCAGACAAGCCTAGATTGGGTGCCAAAGGTTGCAGACTAGCCTAGATTGGGTGCCAAAGGTTGCAGACAAGCCTAGATTGGGTGCCAAAGGTTGCAGACTAGCCTAGATTGGGTGCCAAAGGTTGCAGACTAGCCTAGGTTGGGTGCCAAAGGTTGCAGACTGGCCTAGGTTGGGTGCCAAAGGTTGCAGACTGGCCTAGATTGGGGGCCAAAGGTTGCAGACTGGCCTAGATTGGGGGCCAAAGGTTGCAGACTGGCCTAGATTGGGGGCCAAAGGTTGCAGACTAGCCTAGATTGGTTGCCAAAGGTTGCAGACTAGCCTAGATTGGTTGCCAAAGGTTGCAGACTAGCCTAGATTGGGTGCCAAAGGTTGCAGACTAGCCTAGATTGGTTGCCAAAGGTTGCAGACTAGCCTAGATTGGGTGCCAAAGGTTGCAGACTATTATTATTATTATTATTACTATCCAAGCTACAACCCTAGTTGGAAAAGCAAGATGCTATAAGCCCAGGGGCTCCAACAGGGAAAAATAGCCCAGTGAGGAAAGGAAATAAGGAAATAAGTAAATGAAGAGAATAGATTAACAATAAATCATTCTAAAATAAGAAACAACGTCAAAACAGACATGTCATATAATAAACTATCAACAACATCAAAAACAAATATGTCATAAATAAACTATAAAAAGACTATGTCCGCCTGGTCAACAAAAAAGCATTAGCTCCAACTTTGAACTTTTGAAGTTCTACCGATTCAACCACCCGATTAGGAAGATCATTCCACAACTTGGTCACAGCTGGAATAAAACTTCTAGAGTACTGCGTAGTATTGAGCCTCGTGATAGAGAAGGCCTGGCTATTAGAATTAACTGCCTGCCTAGTATTACGAACAGGATAGAATTGTCCAGGGAGATCTGAATGTAAAGGATGGTCAGAGTTGTGAAAAATCTTATGCAACATGCATAATGAACTAATTGAACGACGGTGCCAGAGATTAATATCTAGATCAGGAATAAGAAATTTAATAGACTGTAAGTTTCTGTCCAACAAATTAAGATGAGAATCAGCAGCTGAAGACCAGACAGGAGAAAAATACTCAAAACAAGGTAGAATGAAAGAATTAAAACACTTCTTCAGAATAGATTGATCACCGAAAATCTTGAAAGACTTTTTCAATAAGCCTATTTTTTGTGAAATTGAAGAAGACACAGACCTTATATGTTTCTCAAAAGTAAATTTACTGTCGAGAATCACACCTAAAATTTTGAAAGAGTCATACATATTTAAAGAAACATTATCAATACTAAGATCCAGATGTTGAGGAACCACCGTCCTTGACCTACTTACAATCATACTTTGAGTTTTGTTAGGATTCAACTTCATACCCCATAATTTGCACCATGCACTAATTCTAGCTAAATCTCTAATTGGGTGCCAAAGGTGCCAAAGGTTGCAGACTAGCCTAGATTGGGTGCCAAAGGTTGCAGACTAGCCTAGATTGGGTGCCAATAAAAAAAAAATATTAGGTGGGAGGACTGTATCAAGGATGACCTTCGATCAAAGGGATGAGCCGGTGATGAGGTGTGGGACAGAGGTAGATGGAGAACGCTGGTCAGAAACATCGACCCCACATAGAAGTGGGAAAAGATGTAGACAAAGAAGAAGAAGAACAAAAATCTTGTATATAAATGGCCGAGCTTTCTGAACACAGTTTACGACCTGGGGTTGATTTTTAAGATTTAAAATCCCAATGGTCATCGAATGATCATGTTTAAAGACCACAGAGAGAGAGAGAGAGAGAGAGAGAGAGAGAGAGAGAGAGAGAGAGAGAGAGAGAGAGAGTATATTGCTTATACATGATTTCACATGCGTTTAGTGCTTTGCTTGACAAATTAAGCATTTTCTAGCGTATATAAAGGACTATGATACAATCAGTAAAAATGCTAAGAAAAGAAGATTCATTGAACAGAAAGCCTTGCAAGTGATCCCCCATAACTCCCATAACCTGAAAAAAAAAAAAGCCATTGTGTCGACATGCTCTCGAAAATAGTTTTATTATTCTCGGCGACTGAGTGATGGCGGGAGGGATTCCACACCCTTGCGGCAGAGTCTGGAACTACGGATTGAAGAGCCGATTCAAGGGAGTCTTTAATCTGTCTCTTCAAAAAGGGTGCTCTTGCGTAAGCTGGTCCATAATCGAAATGCCAGGCGAGATGAGACGTGATAGAAAGGAAAATAGCTTTTTATAAAGAAGAGAAACTGGGAGAAATAAGGAGGGAAAAGTCATATACTGGGGTTTATGAGGGTTAGAATAGTGGGTACATGTACACTGTACTGTACTGTACAGTAGAGCCAACCTATTGTCACAGTACAGGGCTGCTTGCTAAAAAAGAAGCTGTTATTCTGTACAGACAGTTCTAGCTACATCTATTTCATATGTTTTTAACATAAGCTGGGGTTTATCAGGATTAAAGCAGTGGGCACATATGCACTGTACTTCACTGTACTGTAGAGCTAACCCAGAGTCACAGTACAGGGTTACTTGCTGAAAAAATTGTTATCCCATACAGGCAATTCTAGCTACATACATTTCACCAGTTTTTAACATATGCTGGGGTTTATTAGGCTTAAAACAGTGGGCACATATACACAACTGTAAAGCCAACCCAGTCACAGTACAGGGGTACTTTCTGAAAAAATTATAATCCTATACAGGCAGTTCTAGTTCCATCTATTTCATATGTTTTGAACTATTTGGCATCAAATCTTTCAGGGTCAGTGACACTCAATGTAGCTACATATATGTTTATAACGTTTAAAACAGTGGACACACATACCAGATTCACAGTTCAGGGCTGCTTGTGGAAAACAAACACTGATATTCTATGAAGGCAGTCCTAGCTATATTAACTGGCGTCAAAAATTTCAAGGTCAATCACACTTAATGTAGTTACATTTATATTATGTATAATGAAATATTTGGCGTCATAATATCCAGTGTCAATAACACTTAATGAGGCTGCATTTCTGTTATGGAACTTGAATTTTTTGGCGTCAATTTTTTCAGTGTCGGTAACGCTGAATGTACCGGGGTCACTGAAAAACTATGTAATATAGTTCTTTAAATACTATTAAGAAGTAGCACTATTATACACTGCTTTCACATGTGTGTATTTCTATATGTATGTAAGCATACAAATATTCAAATATGTACACAAGAGTATGAATATAGTATGTATGAATTCATAATTGTAACTGGGGTAAATGAGCAACAACTTACTGTATTAGGAAATGGGCCAAGTTAACAAATATTTCCGAATTCCTGTATTTTGGGAAAAAGGAAGCAATAAAAAAAACTTTTCCAATAAAAAAGAAAATCACAAACTAATTTCATTATGAAATCAAATTCAAAATCCAAATTCCCAACTG
This sequence comes from Palaemon carinicauda, assembly GCF_036898095.1. Classification (NCBI taxonomy): domain Eukaryota; kingdom Metazoa; phylum Arthropoda; class Malacostraca; order Decapoda; family Palaemonidae; genus Palaemon; species Palaemon carinicauda. The sequence goes on along the minus strand of NC_090752.1, from coordinate 2,644,405 downwards.
GAAACAGCCAAAGATCATATTGTCATTGCTCGTGGCAGACTGGAATGCTCGTGGCAGACTGGAATGCTCGTGGCAGACTGGAATGCTTATTGCAGATTGGAATACACGTGGCAGATTGGAATGCTCGTGGCAGATTAGAATGCTCGTGGCAGATTGGAATGCTTGTGGCAGATTGGAATACTCGTGGCAGACTGGAATGCTCGTGGCAGACTGGAATGCTCGTGGCAGACTGGAATGCTTATTGCAGATTGGAATACACGTGGCAGATTGGAATGCTCGTGGCAGATTAGAATGCTCGTGGCAGATTGGAATGCTTGTGGCAGATTGGAA
>NC_090752.1:2630869-2635869 GCF_036898095.1 Palaemon carinicauda | reverse complement strand
TTGCTCTATGCAAGAAACACACGTAAACAGGGGCAAAAACATAACCTCCTTCCAACTTCGTTGGCGAGGGTAATCAGGGTTAAAATCCAATATAGCTTACGATTCTCGATTTCAATTTGATGCTTTTGTTTGCTCTAGACAAGAAACACACAAACAAGGGCAAAAACATAACCTCCTTCCAACTTCGTTGGCGAAGGTAATCAGGGTTAATATCCAATATAGCTTACGATTCTCGATTTCAATTTGATGCTTTTGTTTGCTCTATGCAAGAAATACACATACAGGGGCAAAAAACAACCTCCTTCCAACTTCGTTGGCGAAGGTAATCAGGGTTGAAATCCATTATATCATACAATTCTCTACTTCAATTCAATGCTTTTGTTTGCTCTAAACAAGAAAAACACACAAACAGGGGCAAAAACATAACCTCCTTCCAACTTCGTTGACGTTGAAATCCAATATAGCTTACAATTCTCTACTTCAATTTAATGCTTTTTTTGATTATGCAAGAAAAACACAAACAGGGCAAAAACATAACCTCCTTCCAACTTCGTTGGCGAAGGTAATTAGGGGTAACATCCAATATATCTTACAATTCTCTACTTCAATTTGACACTTTAGTTTTATATATACAAGGAAACTCTGATCTCATGCGACATTTCAAGAAATTCCTCGAATTCATGAGACTCGCATCACATTAAGGGAATTTTCCCTCATGAAATTGCCTGTCTCGCAAGACGTTCCTGTCTCGAGCGAGGCTGGGATTTTGTGCTTGAAGTTTGGACAGCCTTAGTGGAGTGGTCGTTAGTGATCGAAATAGTGTGAGGATATTGCGTGATATCCGAGTGGAAATTGCCTTAATGTTACCATACTGAGAAGGAATGGAGAGATTTAAGTTTTTTTTTTTTTTTTTTTTTTTTTTGGTGGAGGTAAAAAGAATTTACGTATTTTTTTTTTTTTTTGCTGGAGGTGAAAAGGAATTAACGTTTCTTTGGTGGAGGTGAAAAGGAATTAACGTTTCTTTGGTGGAGGTGAAAAGGAATTAACGTTTCTTTGGTGGAGGTGAAAAGGAATTAACGTTTCTTTGGTGGAGGTGAAAAGGAATTAACGTTTCTTTGGTGGAGGTGAAAAGGAATTAACGTTTCTTTGGTGGAGGTGAAAAGAATTAACGTTTCTTTGGTGGAGGTGAAAAGGAATGAACGTTTTTTTGGTGGAGGTGAAAAGGAATGAACGTTTCTTTGGTGGAGGTGAAAAGGAATGAACGTTTTATTTGGTGGAGGTGAAAAGGAATTAACGTTTCTTTGGTGGAGGTGAAAAGGAATTAACGTTCCTTTGGTGGAGGTGAAAAGGAATTATCGTTTCTTTGGTGGAGGTGAAAAGGAATTAACGTTTCTTTGGTGGAAGTGAAAAGGAATTAACGTTTCTTTGGTGGAAGTGAAAAGGAATTAACGTTTCTTTGGTGGAGGTGAAAAGGAATTAACGTTTCTTTGGTGAAGGTGAAAAGGAATTAACGTTTCTTTGGTGGAAGTGAAAAGGATTTAACGTTTCTTTGGTGGAAGTGAAAAGGATTTAACGTTTCTTTGGTGGAAGTGAAAAGGAATTAACGTTTCTTTGGTGGAAGTGAAAAGGAATTAACGTTTCTTTGGTGGAGGTGAAAAGGAATTAACGTTCCTTTGGTGGAGGTGAAAAGGAATTAACGTTTTTTTGGTGGAGGTGAAAAGGAATTAACGTTTCTTTGGTGGAAGTGAAAAGGAATTAACGTTTCTTTGGTGGAAGTGAAAAGGATTTAACGTTTCTTTGGTGGAGGGGAAAAGGAATTAACGTTTCTTTGGTGGAGGTGAAAAGAATTAACGTTTCTTTGGTGGAGGTGAAAAGGAATGAACGTTTTTTTGGTGGAGGTGAAAAGGAATTAACGTTTCTTTGGTGGAGGTGAAAAGGAATTAACGTTTCTTTGGTGGAGGTGAAAAGGAATGAACGTTTTATTTGGTGGAGGTGAAAAGGAATTAACGTTTCTTTGGTGGAAGTGAAAAGGAATTAACGTTTCTTTGGTGGAAGTGAAAAGGATTTAACGTTTCTTTGGTGGAAGTGAAAAGGAATTAACGTTTCTTTGGTGGAAGTGAAAAGGAATTAACGTTTCTTTGGTGGAGGTGAAAAGGAATTAACGTTCCTTTGGTGGAGGTGAAAAGGAATTAACGTTTTTTTGGTGGAGGTGAAAAGGAATTAACGTTTCTTTGGTGGAAGTGAAAAGGAATTAACGTTTCTTTGGTGGAAGTGAAAAGGATTTAACGTTTCTTTGGTGGAGGGGAAAAGGAATTAACGTTTCTTTGGTGGAGGTGAAAAGGAATTAACGTTTCTTTGGTGGAGGTGAAAAGGAATTAACGTTTCTTTGGTGGAAGTGAAAAGGAATTAACGTTTCTTTGGTGGAAGTGAAAAGGAATTAACGTTTCTTTGGTGGAGGTGAAAAGGAATTAACGTTTCTTTGGTGGAGGTGAAAAGGAATTAACGTTTCTTTGGTGGAGGTGAAAAGGAATTGACGTTTCTTTGGTGGAGGTGAAAAGGAATTAACGTTTCTTTGGTGGAAGTGAAAAGGAATTAACGTTTCTTTGGTGGAAGTGAAAAGGATTTAACGTTTCTTTGGTGGAGGGGAAAAGGAATTAACGTTTCTTTGGTGGAGGTGAAAAGGAATTAACGTTTCTTTGGTGGAAGTGAAAAGGAATTAACGTTTCTTTGGTGGAAGTGAAAAGGAATTAACGTTTCTTTGGTGGAGGTGAAAAGGAATTAACGTTTCTTTGGTGGAGGTGAAAAGGAATTAACGTTTCTTTGGTGGAGGTGAAAAGGAATTAACGTTTCTTTGGTGGAGGGGAAAAGGAATTAACGTTTCTTTGGTGGAGGTGAAAAGGAATTAACGTTTCTTTGGTGGAGGTGAAAAGGAATTAACGTTTCTTTGGTGGAGGTGAAAAGGAATTGACGTTTCTTTGGTGGAGGTGAAAAGGAATTATCGTTTCTTTGGTGGAGGTGAAAAGGAATGAACGTTTCTTTGGTGGAGGTGAAAAGGAATGAACGTTTCTTTGGTGGAGGTGAAAAGGAATGAACGTTTCTTTGGTGGAGGTGAAAAGGAATGAACGTTTCTTTGGTGGAGGTGAAAAGGAATGAGCGTTTCTTTGGTGGAGGTGAAAAGGAATTAACGTTTCTTTGGTGGAGGTGAAAAGGAATGAACGTTTCTTTGGTGGAGGTGAAAAGGAATGAACGTTTCTTTGGTGGAGGTGAAAAGGAATTAACGTTTCTTTGGTGGAGGTGAAAAGGAATGAACGTTTCTTTGGTGGAGGTGAAAAGGAATTAACATTTCTTTGGTGGAGGTGAAAAGGAATGAACGTTTCGTTGGCGGAGGTGAAAAGGAATGAACGTTTCTTTGGTGGAGGTGAAAAGGAATTAACGTTTCTTTGGTGGAGGTGAAAAGGAATTAACGTTTCTTTGGTGGAGGTGAAAAGGAATGAACGTTTCTTTGGCGGAGGTGAAAAGGAATGAACGTTTCTTTGGCGGAGGTGAAAAGGAATTAACGTTTCTTTGGTGGAGGTGAAAAGGAATTAACGTTTCTTTGGTGGAGGTAAAAAGGAATCTAGTTTTTTTTGGTGGAGGTAAAAAGGAATCTAGTTTTTTTTGGTTGAGGTAAAAAGGAATCTAGTTTTTTTTGGTTGAGGTAAAAAGGAATCTAGTTTTTTTTTTTGGTGGAGGTAAAAAGGAATCTAGTTTTTTTTTTTTGGTGGAGGTAAAAAGGAATCTAGTTTTTTTTGGTTGAGGTAAAAAGGAATCTAGTTTTTTTTGGTTGAGGTAAAAAGGAATCTAGTTTTTTTTTTTGGTGGAGGTAAAAAGGAATCTAGTTTTTTTTGGTGGAGGTAAAAAGGAATCTAGTTTTTTTAGGTGGAGGTAAAAAGGAATCTAGTTTTTTTGGTGGAGGTAAAAAGAATTTACGTTTTTTGGTGTAGGTAAAAAGAATTTACGTTTTGGTGGAGGTAAAAATAATTTAAGTTTTTTGGTGGAGGTAACAATAATTTACGTTTTTTGGTTGAGGTAAAAATAATTTAAGTTTTGGTGGAGGTAAAAATAATCAAAATTTTTTGGTGGAGGTAAAAATAATTTACGTTTTGGTGGAGGTAAAATTAATTTAAGTTTTTTGGTGGAGGCAAAATTAATTTACGTTTTGGTGGAGGTAAAAAGAATTTAAATTATTTGGTGGAGGTAAAAATAATTTAAGTTTGGTGGAGGCAAAAATAATTTACGTTTTGGTGGAGGTAAAAATAATTTGAGTTTTTTGGTGGAGGTAACAATAATTTACGTTTTGGTGGAGGTAAAAGATAATTTAAGATTTTTGGTGGAGGTAAAAATAATTTACGTTTTTTTGGTGGAGGTAAAAAGAATTTAGGTTTTTTTTGGTCGAGGTAAAAATAATTTACGTTTTTTGGTAGAGGTAAAAAGAATCTACGTTTATGGTGGAAGTAAAAAAGAATCTACGTTTATGGTGAAGGTAAAAAGAATCACGTTTATGGTGAAGGTAAAAAGAATCACGTTTATGGTGAAGGTAAAAATATTCCACGTTTTTTGGTGGAGGTAAAAAGAATCTACGTTTTTTGGTGGAGGTAAAAGGATCTACGTTTCTGGTGGAGGTAAAAAGAATCTACGTTTCTGGTGGAGGTAAAAAGAATCTACGTTTCTGGTGGAGGTAAAAAGAATCTACGTTTCTGGTGGAGGTAAAAAGAATCTACGTTTCTGGTGGAGGTAAAATGAATCTACGTGTATGGTGAAGGTAAAAAGAATTTACGTTTATTGGTGAAGGTAAAAAGAATCTACGTTTTTTTGGTGGAGGTAAAAAGGATCTACGTTTCTGGTGGAGGTAAAAAGAATCTACGTTTCTGGTGGAGGTAAAAAGAATCTACGTTTCTGGTGGAGGTAAAAAGAATCTACGTTTTTTGGTAAAGGTAAAAAGAATCTACGTTTTTTGGTGG
>NC_090752.1:2610869-2625869 GCF_036898095.1 Palaemon carinicauda | reverse complement strand
TATATATATATATATATATATATATATATATATATATATATATATATATATATATATATATATATATATATATATATATATATATATATATTATAAGGTTACGATATCATAATGCTGAAGAGCTGACCTCGAAAGGTATCAACTATCTAACTTAGACGAAACTTAATATCTCTGAGGCAAAGTTTTATCATTCTAATATAAGCTTTGAGATTGTATATGTATACACATATATACTTTATGTACGTATTTATGTACGTAAATCGTAAGTCTTAACCTCCTCAGGAGGTAGTAACTCGTTAGGGAAAAGCCCTTTGAATTCCCTACAGGTTTTAACAAAGGTTTCTGGTCACGCACCCTTGTTTCTTGCTCAGCGTCTCTGTGCCCAGGTGGGTGGTAAGATTAGGAGTCTCTGGTGCACAAAACTAGAAATTATGAAAGAAGAGTTTTACTATACAACCACATGACAACATTGTTCGATTATCACATCCAAAAATATACATAACCTCTGTACCATGGCCTTCCACTATCTTGAGGTAGATCTCTTGCTTGAGGGTACACTCGGGCACGCTATTCTATAGTTTCTCTTAGTCTTGTTATTTTCAAGTTTTTATTTTTGGAGTGTTAATTTCAAGTTTTCATAGTTTATATATGAATGACTTATTTTACTTTTTTTTTTTTTTTTAACTTCTCTTGTAGGTTTTGCTTATACCCTCTCCTCACTAGGCTATTTTGCCTGTTTGAACCTTTGGGCTTATAGCATCCTGCTTTTCCAACTAGGGTTTTAGCTTAGCAAGTAAATAATAATACTATGTTTATTTATCATTATTATTATTACTAGCCAATTGATAACACTAGTTGGAAATGCAGGATGTTATGGGCTCTATAAGACTCAAACAGTGAAAATAGCCCAGTGAGGAAAGGAAACAAGGAAACCACTAGAATAGTGCAGCCAACTGTATCAAGAAATAGAACTAACGCAAGAATGGTCGACCATTGTACACATGGCATTACCCAAGTCTATAGAACAAAGATATATAAATAGATGTATAAACATATCTAAATATTTATACACATTTGTTTGTATAGTTACCGGCTGAGAGTAGCATCAAGACATAGAACTCTAACCCAAAGAGTGGTGGGCGACCATGGTACACTGGCTCTACCCAAGTCTATAGAACAAATATATGAAATTTATGATTAAATGAATGTGTATACGTATACATTTATATACATTTATATGTGTAGTTATCTGCTGAGTGTACCATCAAGACATAGAACTCTTTTACACTGCCAAGTCTATAGAAAAAATGTGTGAAATGTATGATTAAATGAATGTGTATACGTATACATTTATATACATTTGTTTTTTGTAGTTATCTGCTGAGTATACCATCAAGATATAGAACTAACTTAAGAGTGGTTGATCATGTTACGCCCTGGCATTAGCAAAGTCTATAGAACAAATATGTATGAAATATGAATAAATGTGTGTACGTATTTATACATATATAAGTTTGTTTGTGTAGTTATCAGTGCGTTTGTGCGTACATGAACATATACATGCCTTTTTAATTTCCATATATATACATATATATATATATACATATATATATATATACATATATATATATATATATATATATATATATATATATATATATATATATATACATACATATATACACATTATATACATACATATATACATATATACATGTATATATACACATATACACACATACACATATATATACACATATAAACAATATATATATATATATAATATATATATATATAATATATATACATATATATACACACATATATATATACACTTTTTTTCATGAAAATGCGGAGCCATTTCGTGCATATCTTCCTTTAGGTCTTTCATCCTATTCCCTAGAATTGGAAGAACATCAGAACAGCTCTAAATTGCTTTTTATTTATAAAATAGAAACTCAGACCTAAACCCAAAACATGTCATCAAAGGACCCCTGTATATAAAGAGTTAAAAAAGCTTAAGCCTCTTCAACCATAAATTTTATAACTTTTATCAAAGCTGTGCAGGGATTTAGTGTTAATAGTTCACACGTGTAGAAATATATTGAATAAAATTATTTTTAATGTTCGAATGCGCCTTGGTTCAACAAGCTTATGTTTTAGAAGTTATAAAATATACACAGTATTGAATAATTTTTTTTTCTGTTCGAATGAGCCTAGGTTCAAATTTTAGTTTTAGATGTTATAGAATTATTTTTTTTTCTCCAAGCTCGAATGTGCCTTGCTTCAACAAACTTTTGTTTTAGGTATTATAAAATTATTTTTGATCTCAGTTTGAATGAGCCTTGCTTTAACAAACTTTTGTTTTAGGTATTATAAAATTATTTTTGATCTGTTCGAACGTACCTTGCTTCAACAAACTTTTGTTTATTATAAAATTATTTTTGATCTGTTCGAATGCGCCTTGCTTCAACAAACTGTTTTAGAAGTTATAAAATTTTTTATCTGTTCAAATGCGCCTTGCTTCAAACTTTTGTTTTAGCAGTTCTCAAACTGTGCGATCTATTACCCTGATCTGGCCTTACGTCAAATACCTTGACTTGGGATGTGATAAAGGTAGCCTACCCGAGAATCTGTTTGGTGTTCGAGACTTACTACGGCTGTAGTTTCTAGTATCATCTACCGCCCAACCATTGTTAACTAAACTTTAAAAAATTTGCATTAAAAACTAAAAACCTTTTAATATATATTGCCAGGGATTTAGTTTTAAAAGCGGATATATTGAGGCAAAGGAGTGATATTACGGTCTCCAACCGTATAAAAGATTATATTGCGGTCTTCAACCGTAAAAGATGATAATGTATGGTAAACTCTTGTATATTTTACTTTAATATGGCTGAACAGAATATTTTTTACGGAGAATGAAATTACGGTTTTTAACAGTAGGATTGGGGGGGGGGGGCTGCGGTGGTTGGAGTGCCTATTAATATACCTTCTGAGTCATCAGCAGCCATTGCCTGCCCCTCCCTGGTCTCAGCTTGGAGGGGGGAATTAGGCTCTGTACCTGTGTATACACAAGAGATTGTACCGTTCCTTGCTTCTGCCATTCATGAGCAACCTTTAATACTTTAATAGTAGTGTGAACCTCTTTAATTCTTAAAATATTCCATGAATATTCGAGTACATGAATGTTGACTTCATAATGCTGTAGTCTGATTACATGGATTCAGCTATGACCTTTACTAATGGTAAGCTGTTTAAGGTAACTAACGTTTGAACAACTTTCTTTAGATAACAGTTATGTTTAGGAATTCCTATCCAGGCGGCTTAAAATGATATTCCTATAAAGTCACTTTCAAATAGTTTAAAATTTGTACTTTTTTCTTCAAGACACTATGTTAGATTTTAATTTACACTTATTTGATTCTCAAATCTTCTATCGTTAATTTTTATCTCTAAAAATAAGTGCCGTTATATTCCTTTAAAAGGTATTTCCCTCACCTCTTGACACATTCCCCTAAAAACATGCAAATATATACATAAAGGCAAATATATACATAAAGCGTATATGTAGGTTTACATAGTTTTGGGGGAAAAATTTTACAAAGATGTTAGCTCCTATAAATTCAGTCTCCAGGTTTGGAACTCCATTCTTAACCTGAATGCAAATTATATCCTAAATAACTTCTTTCTACAAGGAATATACAGACTTCATTTTTTACTACCTAGTAAAAAACCACACTGCTGGGCAGTTACTTTCTGAAAAATCGAGGCGAGGCAACCCAACCTAACATTGTTCCAGGCAATGAACAATTAGATAATTCCACAGATATGAGAAATGACCAGTGTTGGGCTTCGATTTTCTATTTCAGAGGTTATTAACTCATTGTGATAGCTAATTGGCAATGAGGTCACTTTTTATCTGTTCTACCTGGTAATCTGAGGAGTTAAGAGACTCCAGCTCTAGTTTTTAAGTCTGGTCTAAAGCTCTTGCAGCCTTGTAAGAGTTGAGACTCTAGCTCTAGTTTTTAGTCTGGTCTAAAACTCGCCAGTCTTTTAAGAGTTGAGACTCCAGCTCTATTTTTAGTCTGGTCTAAAACTCTTGCAGCCTTGTAAGAGCAGAGACTCCAGCTCTATTTTTAGTCTGGTCTAAAACTCTTGCAGCCTTGTAAGAGCAGAGACTCCAGCTCTATTTTTTAGTCTGGTCTAAAAATAGACAGCCTTGTAAGAGTTGAGACTAGCTCTAGTTTTTAGTCTGGTCTAAAACTCGCCAGCCTTGTAGAGTTGAGACTCTAGCTCTAGTTTTTAGTCTGGTCTAAAACTCGCCAGCCTTGTAGAGTTGAGACTCTAGCTCTAGTTTTTAGTCTGGTCTAAAACTCGCCAGCCTTTAAGCTAGGCATGGGGAAACTTAGTTCTACCCGCAGTCATTAGCAGCTACTGGTTGGCCCTCCTTGGTTCTGGCCTATAGGGAGTTTTCTTGGGAGCTTAGGATTAACCTGCCATTTTTAGCAAAACTTTTTCATATGGTTAAAGACACCAAATCGTACCAAGATTGATTTTAATCAGGTCAGGAAATAAAATATACAAAAACAAACATTTCATAGAAGACACCGAACCTTGCCATGTTTAATTTTAATCAGATAAAGAAAAAAAAAAAAAGATGCAATTTTAATTATTGTATTAAAACCGCCACAAAACTCCTACAGTGAACATTTTACTCCGAACTTACTGGAACAGTATAAACTTGCAATAAACTACAAGGATATACAAGTTTTATATTACCAAAAGACAATTGGACCATATAAGTCGAAAAAGTGATAATCTAAGCAGTTTAGCTAATTTGCCAGAGCAGTCTTGGGTGGTAGCCGATGTGGTAACGTCCCTGACTGGTGAACGCCAGACTGTGTTTAGTCTCTCGCTCAAACTATTTTCTTTGGTCGCTGCAACCTTACCATACTTGTAAGATAAGGATGGAGAGTTTGTGGGAGCCTATTTGTCTATCTGCCGAGTCGTCAGCAGTCTTTACCTAGCCCTCCTTGATGCTAGCTTGGGTGAAGAGGCTTGGGAGCTGATCATATGTACTGTATACTATATACATGGCCAGTCTCTAGGGCACTGTCCTGCTCGTTAGGGCAACGTCACTGTCCCTTGCCCCTGCCATTCATGAACGGCCTGTAAACCTTTAAAAGACTATTTCAGTGTAGGGTAACCAAACTATCATCCGGGGTCTTCGGTAAACAACACTGCCAGTGTTAAGGTTCTCCAGCGGTAAGTGTAACCAAATTATTGACTTCGTCATTGTTTAAATATAGCAATTTTCTGGACCTTCCTTCGCAGACCAGAATCTGTCGGGAAATTTAGGAAATGTAAAGGATGCACAAGGCAGTGTTTTTTTCAAATTGTAATCGGTTATTAGAATATAACATGTGGAAATTTATCTTTACAGGGCTAGAATCTGACAATTTAGAAAATATAAGACTGGGTTTATTTAACTTCCAATCAGTTATGAAACTGATTTATCGCCGAGAGATAAGAAAATAAACAGTTAGGATTTATAGCCAAAGAACTTAGGCTTCAAGTTGAAGTCTCCTCTGCGTGACAACACCCAGAAATACAAACTTTCCCAAATACAATGGATTTAAGGATTTAACCTTATAAAATAAGAAAATAATTATTTAAAGTCTCAAAATTAAGAGATTGCAGTAACAATATGCTGGAAGTTATAAATACCATGGGTTTAAAGTTAAATAATTAAAAGAAAGAATAGAAAAATTTTAAATATGTTTTTCATTTTGTTTTACTTCAGAAACTATACATTTAGTTTTTTTGCAAAACTTCAAGAAATATTTAAATTAAGTTTTAATACGAAAAAATGCTGTTGATTTCCAAATTAACAAAATTACCCGAATTAGGTTGTAACAAAAAATGCTGTTGGTTAATTTCAAAATTTAAAAATAAATTACAAAATTAGTTTTTAACAGTAAAAAATGCAGTTATTTAAATATATATATATATATATATATATATATATATATATATATATATATATATATATATATATATATATATATATATATACATAAAAATACATATATATATGTATATATATACACACATAAAAATACATATATATACATATATATTACATAAATTACATTACATAATATATATATGTATATATATGTATATATATGTATTATATTACACACATACGCATATACATATACATATATATATACATATACATATACATTCATATACATATACATTCATATACATATACATTCATATACATATACATTCATATACATATACATATATATACATATACATATATATACATATACATTCATATACATATACATTCATATACATATACATTCATATACATATACATTCATATACATATACATTCATATTCATATACATTCATATTCATATACATTCATATTCATATACATATTCATACATACAATATATACATATACATTCATATTCATATACATTCATATTCATACATATATATACATATATATACATACATATACATACATATACATACATATACATACATACATACATACACATATACATATACATACACATACACATATACATATACATATACATATACATATACATATACATATATATATACATATATATATATACATATATATATACATATATATATATACATATATATATACATATATATATACATATATATATACATATATATATACATATATATATACATATATATATATATATATATATATATATATATATATATATATATATATATATATATATAGGTTTTAGTAAAAAAAATACCGTTAATTTGCGATTTAAAAAACTTACCACTTACCGAACTTAACTTGGAATACACTTTAGGTATTTTTGTGCAAGCCCCTTTTGGCGCACGGTAAACTACGCAGTTTACCATACGCCAAAAGGACATCCTCCCTGCAACTACATCAGGGGCATCGCCCCCGTTGAGGGAGGATTAGCTTGCACATAAAACAAATTCAAAAATTTAAAACAAATTCAAAGCAAATTAAAAAATTTAAAAAATTTAAGAAATTCAAAGCAATTTCAAAAATAAAAATAAAAATTCAAAGCAAATTAAAAAATTTAAAAACATTTAAAGCAAATACAAAAAAATCAAATGAAATAAAAAACCTAAGTTTAGAAATTTTCTTGCCTCTCAATTTTTAAAAAATTCAAAACAAATTCAAAATAAATTCAAAAGTAAAATTAGAAATATCCTTACCTCTTAATTTTGACAATGGTATTTACCGCTGAAGGTCATCTAACACTGCTTGTTTACTTTTGAATTTGGGTAAAGTAGAGACAAATCAACGAGGCCACTAATCTGAAAAAATATGAAAATTTCAGTAAATTTGAAGAAAAATATTTAATTAAATTCGTAGATTGAAAAATTGTAAATAATATTTAGAATGAACTAGTTTTGGTTTTAACGTTCCTGCTAATATCAAATATTTGTTTAAATCAAAATATGATACGATTGTTTTCTCACATAGGATTTAGAATAAACTAGTTTTGGTTTTAACGTTTCAGCCAAAAAAATATTTTTATTAGATCAATATATATGATATGATTATCTTAAATGGGATTTAAAATAAACTAGTTTTGGTTTTAACGTTTCAGCCAACAAAATATTTGTTTAAATAAAAATATGATTGTCTTAAATTCGATTTATGATAAACTAGTTTTGGTTTTAACGTTTCAGCCAACAAAATATTTGTTTAAATAAAAATATGATTGTCTTAAATTCGATTTATGATAAACTAGTTTTGGTTTTAACGTTTCAGCCAACAAAATATTTGTTTAAATAAAAATATGATTGTCTTAAATTCGATTTATGATAAACTAGTTTTGGTTTTAACGTTTCAGCCAACAAAATATTTGTTTAAATAAAAATATGATTGTCTTAAATTCGATTTATGATAAACTAGTTTTGGTTTTAACGTTTCAGCCAACAAAATATTTGTTTAAATAAAAATATGATTATCTTAAATTCGATTTATGATAAACTAGTTTTGGTTTTAACGTTTCAGCCAACAAAATATTTGTTTAAATAAAAATATGATAGTCTTAAATTCGATTTATGATAAACTAGTTTTGGTTTTAACGTTTCAGCCAACAAAATATTTGTTTAAATAAAAATATGATTGTCTTAAATTCGATTTATGATAGACTAGTTTTGGTTTTAACGTTTCAGCCAACAAAATATTTGTTTAAATAAAAATATGATTGTCTTAAATTCGATTTATGATAGACTAGTTTTGGTTTTAACGTTTCAGCCAACAAAATATTTGTTTAAATAAAAATATGATTGTCTTAAATTCGATTTATGATAAACTAGTTTTGGTTTTAACGTTTCAGCCAACAAAATATTTGTTTAAATAAAAATATGATTGTCTTAAATTCGATTTATGATAAACTAGTTTTGGTTTTAACGTTTCAGCCAACAAAATATTTGTTTAAATAAAAATATGATTGTCTTAAATTCGATTTATGATAAACTAGTTTTGGTTTTAACGTTTCAGCCAACAAAATATTTGTTTAAATAAAAATATGATTGTCTTAAATTCGATTTATGATAAACTAGTTTTGGTTTTAACGTTTCAGCCAACAAAATATTTGTTTAAATAAAAATATGATTGTCTTAAATTCGATTTATGATAAACTAGTTTTGGTTTTAACGTTTCAGCCAACAAAATATTTGTTTAAATAAAAATATGATTGTCTTAAATTCGATTTATGATAGACTAGTTTTGGTTTTAACGTTTCAGCCAACAAAATATTTGTTTAAATAAAAATATGATTGTCTTAAATTCGATTTATGATAAACTAGTTTTGGTTTTAACGTTTCAGCCAACAAAATATTTGTTTAAATAAAAATATGATTGTCTTAAATTCGATTTATGATAAACTAGTTTTGGTTTTAACGTTTCAGCCAACAAAATATTTGTTTAAATAAAAATATGATTGTCTTAAATTCGATTTATGATAAACTAGTTTTGGTTTTAACGTTTCAGCCAACAAAATATTTGTTTAAATAAAAATATGATTGTCTTAAATTCGATTTATGATAAACTAGTTTTGGTTTTAACGTTTCAGCCAACAAAATATTTGTTTAAATAAAAATATGATTGTCTTAAATTCGATTTATGATAAACTAGTTTTGGTTTTAAAGTTGCAGCCGACATCAAATATTTGTTTAAATCAATATGATTACAAGATTGTCTTCTCAAATAGGATTTAGAATAAACTAGTTTTGGTTTTAAATATTAGCTTATATCAAAATATGATAATTTTCTCAAATTTGATTTTGAATAAACTAGTTTTGGTTTTAACTTCTTAGCCAACAAAATATTTGTTTAAATCAACATGTATGATTGTCTTAAATTGGATTTAGAATAAACTAGTTTGTCTTAAAGTTTCAGCTAACAAAATATTTTAAATCAAAATATGATAAGAATATCTTAAATAGGATATAGAATAAACTATTTTTGGTTTTTTAAAGTTTCAGCCAACACCGGATATTTAAGTGTTAAAATAAACATGGCTATTGGTTAGAAAATATTTAACTGGAAATAAATTACCAATAGGTTCAAGTTATTCCTATAAACTTTATATCCCGCTGACAAGGTAACTGATTGAGATTTTTTTTTTTGGCAATGCATTGTGGGTATACTAATTTTTATCTAATTTTTTGACGTAAAAATACTGTTCTCAGCCGTATTTCAGTAAAATTCAGGTGACCGTAATTTTACCATCGTTATTATCTTTTACGGGTTGGTGACCGTAATGTCAATCCTTTACGTCAATATATGTTTTTAAAACTTAAAAATCCTGGAATAAATGTTGCCGGGCATTTAGGTTTTTATTTTTTTTTTTTTGACAAAATTTTAACAGTGAAAATGCCTTATCGAATTGTGGGAACTACATATCTAAACAAGAGTTGCATTTTTACAGTCAAGTGATTTCTGATAAGGTAAATATATTTACTTTATTCAAAAGGATATTTCCCTATTAATTTTCATAGTCAAATTACAGCAAAACACCAACAGGCAGATGTGCGTATCGCATGTCTTACTTAAAAATTTGCATTATAAAAACTCATTGTCTGGCAACATTTATACCAGGGGTTCTTACAGTTTTAAAAACTGATATATTGACGTAAACGAGTGATATTAAGGTCACCAGCCCATAAAAAATAAAGGTAAAATTACGGTCGCCTGTACTTTACTGAAATACGGTTGAGAACTTAAGTTTTTACGGAGAATTTCAGGTTAAAATTACGGGTTTTTCTAAGAGTGTAGTGCTTACCTAGAGTTAAATGTGAGCAAAGCTACACTTAATTGCCGTAAAAATGGAATAAATGTTACCAGGCATTTACAGTTTTCAAAAACTGGTATATTTATGTTAAAGAGTGATAATACGGTCACTAACCCGTAAAAGATAAAGTAGAGTAAAAGATACGGTCGCTTGTTTTTTTACTGAAATACGGCTGAGAACCGTATAGTTATTTACATAGAATTACTGATTAAAATTAGTTTTTTTGATAGAGTAGTCACGTTATACCAAGGTTCAATTGAACAAAATCATTGCTCTATAGGGGGACCTCTAGAAACACTAGTATGAATCCATACCATTATGTATCGTAAGTAATATGCATCCACACCATTATGCATCAAAAGTAATGTATCCACACTGTATAAAAAATGATATAGAAAAATATGTATAAAAAAATATAGAAAATATGGATAAAAAATGTATCAAAAATAATATGGAAAAAAGTATAATAAAAATATGCATAAAAATAATAAGTATAAAAAATAAAGGTAAAGTTTGTTCAGAAGTTATGAAGTTACTGTACAAGGTAAAAGAAGAAATCTAGAAGCTAGACTTTGTTGAAATTTAAAGATAAGTTAATCTGATTTAAGAAGATTAAATTAATATAGACCGTAAACCAAAGCTTCAAGATATTAAGAATTTTATACAGACCACGTAAACAAAATAAGTTAATCACAGCTATTAGTGAAAACTGAAGATTACTTTAAAAATAGTAAACAAGACACGAATCCAATCACAATATCAGTTTATCTTATTAGCAAAAGACCGATGTAAAAATTAAACAAAACAGGTAAACAACGGTTTATCAACAGTAGTCTTAGCACAATTTAGATATTGTAAAAAAAAAAAAAAAAAAAAAAAAAATTAGTTCCTTAACACTTATTATCAGGTTAATTTTGAAATTATAAACAGAACACTCACAAAATTAGTTTAACCCTATTCTTCTCAAAACGCTAATTTAAAAAACTAAAAAATTGCGTAAACAATTAGTTTACCAACGCTATTCTTAACAAAATTCTAATCTAAAAATTGTAGAAATCAACGTAAACAATTAGTACATAAACACGATTAACAAAACTAATTAAAAAATATAAAATAAGCAAATTGTGTTTACCAAGACTATTTTTAAAAAACGTAAAACGTAAATAAAATCACTAGCAAATTGTGTTTACCGAGGTTATTCAACAAAAAAATATTAAATAAAATCACCTGCAAATTGTGTTTACCAAGATTATTCTTAAAAATCGTAAATAAAATCACAAGCAAATTGTGTTTACCGAGGTTATTCTTAGCTAAAAACGTGAATAAAATCACAAGCAAATTGTGTTTACCGAGGTTATTCTTAACAAAAAACGTTAAATAAAATCACCTGCAAATTGTGTTTACTAAGGTTATTCTTAGCAAAAACTGAAAAAATAAGAATCAGAAAATGTTAAAGTAATTATCAAGGATAATAACCGAATTCTTAAAGATGGGAGACATGGAAAGCTCTAATAGAAAAGTTTGTTTACAAAATTTAACAAAAAACTTAAAACTGAAAGCATGGTTCAATCATTAAAAGCAGAGGACTTCAGATAGGAATTTGAAATGCCATAAAACAAAAATATTGTCAGCTCGCCAATAAAAAGTAAAAGCATTAAGCAGTAACATTCATAACGAAATTGCGTAGACAAAGTTCTTTTCTATATAAAATCCAAGACCATTTATATTTAAAAAAGTGGTAATGCTAAAATCCTGAAGATTTTTTTTCTGAAGCTAAAAGCTCAATCTTATAATAGGCTCCCACAATACATTCGAATAATTGATGAGGTACTTCGTGCTTTTA
Organism: Palaemon carinicauda; assembly: GCF_036898095.1. Lineage (NCBI taxonomy): Eukaryota > Metazoa > Arthropoda > Malacostraca > Decapoda > Palaemonidae > Palaemon > Palaemon carinicauda. The sequence continues at coordinate 2,613,655 of NC_090752.1, read as the reverse complement.
ACTGCATCTGCCGAGGCGTCAAAGCAGTTACATTGAATTTCTTGTGCTGCTTTACTTCAGGAGAATAGTTACCGATGGCTTCAAACTGTTGGAACCTAGATATATGTCTACTTTAGGCTCTAGAACCTTTAAATAACAGCCCCGAGACTATATAATAAGCTCCCGCGAAACATTCGAATAATTGAAGTCAAAGGCTTTCAAGAGGAAACTGAAGAGTTTTCAAAAATCATACAACAGTGACGATTTAACAGTAAATGAGCAATACGCGATATGAAACTATAAATACTCTGAACGAACAAGGTAAAACGACAGTGGAGGTCCTGTAGAGAGTGGGGTTCTCCTGCTGTATGGCACCGGAAAAGCTGCTATCATAGTAAATAAATAGTTACACGTTAAACACTAAAAGAAGAAACAATTGAATGTATAAAGTAGAGAGAACCAAAACTAAGAAAATGAAATCGAGACAATATAATTTAGGTACAGAATATGATTACGAAAAAATTATGAAAATTAATTTGGAAAATTTGAAATAGTCACTATTTGACCTTTCACTGAAACCAAAGACACTATAATTCGAAGAGTCGTAAACCTTATGAGAATGCCAGGTTTATAATTAGTGCAATAATAATGACAAACTTACCCAATAGCTCTACCGTAGTTGAAGTAGGCTGATCAAGAAAACAGGTTACATTCTGTAGGGCCACATTAACACTACACAGAGGTTTAACTGAAGTAACAGAAAGCTGATGAAAACAGCCAAATTAGTTTTCTGTAGGTTAACATTATAAATACACAAGAACACAATATAACAACAAAAGACTTCAGTAAGACTACATGAACGCAATGTTGTAAAGTTTAAAGATAACTTCTCAGCCAAGTATGAAGCAGTTGGATGTATTACTCCTTCCAGCAAGGACTCTCTGGTCAATTTTATGTCAAACTAACGGTAGATGGCAGCACAGTTTCGTAGACTGACTATCTAGAAGAATTTTTGCAAAACGATGTCTAGTCTATCCGTTTTAGATTTTTCAATCTTCAGGGCAATGTCACTGTTCTTTGCCTCTACCATTCATGAGTGATGTTTAAATCTTTAAACTTAAATCTTATTTTAACTAATTTTCATCTTTATCTACTACTTCCCTTCAAATGCTTTGTGTTCGTAGTATAATTTTCCTTTCTTGGCAAAGCGAGTTCCTGAGAGAGAGAGAGAGAGAGAGAGAGAGAGAGAGAGAGAGAGAGAGAGAGAGAGAGAGAGAGAGAGAGAGAATTCATGATAAAATTGTATAGACCCATAGCATAATCTTTAATATCCCTGACTGGAGAACGCCAGGCTTAGGTTCGAGTCCCGCTCAAACTCATTAGTTCCTTTGGACACTGCAACCTCACAAACCTTGTGAGCTAACGAGGCGGGGTTTGCGGGGAGCCGGTCTATCTGCTGAATCATCAGCAACCAATGCCTAGCCCTCCTTGATCCTAGCTTGGGTGGAGAGGGAGCTTAGGCGCTGATTATATGTATATATGATCAGTCTCTAGGGCATTGTCTGCTCGATAGGGCAATATCACTGTCCCTTGCCTCTGCCATTCATGAGTGGCCTTTAAACCTTTACACAGCATAGAGGTTTTGCTTGCATTACCCTTGTAACCAATGAAAGAATGAAAATCATGAAAAGTATCAGGAAAAAGGGCCACATTCAAATGTAGATTTCTGGAAATGAATTTTACCTATTTGGTGTCTTATATGAAGAAAGAAGAATGAAATTGTATAAGGCCGCATAGAAACAAAATCTTATATTTTAGTATCAGTGCAAGTTTGCATATTCAGCTTCATTATGATTTTATATATATATATATATATATATATATATATATATATATATATATATATATATGTTTATATATGTATATATATGTTTATATATATATATATATATATATATATATTTTATATATATGCTATATATATATATATATATATATATATATATATATATATATATATATATTATATATGCCATATATATATATATATATATATATATATATATTATATATGCCATATATATAATATATATGCTATATATATATTATATATGCTATATATATATATTATATATGCTATATATATATATATATATATATATATATATATATATATATATATATATATATATACACTATATATATGCATATATGCAAATATTTGTATAATCTGTAGACATGAATATGAAAAGATAAAAACAGAAACGTACTCGCTATAATTATCAATTAGATAAAAACGGTCTCTTAAAAAGTAAAAAAAAAAAAGTGATTTTGTGATAAAATCCAAAAAAGCAAGACAGAACAGGAAACAAATTAAACAAAAGTATCAATTTCGTAAAAACCCAAACAAAACAAAACATATTTGTCACCTATGGAGGCTTGGAACAGAGCAAATATTTTTACAAGAATTTGGAAAATGTAACAATTTATAGCTAAGGCAAGATATACTATAAGACTTAAATGTTGTGATTTCAATTAAAATGTCAGGAAAATCATAACAACAATATCTTTACAGGAATAAGACTCAAATGTTGTGATTTCAATTAAAATATCAGGAAAATTATAACCACAATATCTTTACAAGAATAAGACTCAAATGTTGTGATTTCAATTAAAATATCAGGAAAATTATAACCACAATATCTTTACAAGAATAAGACTCAAATGTTGTGATTTCAATTAAAATATCAGGAAAATTATAACAACAATATCTTTACAAGAATAAGACTCAAATGTTGTGATTTCAA
>NC_090752.1:2595869-2603369 GCF_036898095.1 Palaemon carinicauda | reverse complement strand
GGATGAGATCATGGTGAGGGGTAGATGGAGATAGTTTGGGCATGCTCTACGCACTCCCTAGGAGAGATTATTTCACCAAACTTTCAACTTGGCTCCACAAGGCACTAGAAGAGTTGGAAGACCCAGACCTACATGGCTGATGACTATAAAGCTCAAAGTAGGAGGGAGATTAGTTCACCAAACTTTCAACTGGGCACCAAAAGGCACTAGAGGAGTTGGAGGCCGAGACCTACATGGCTGAGGACAATGAAGTGTTAAGTGTCAAGATGGAGAAGACTGGCGAAATCTAACCGAGGCCCTTTGCGTTAATAGGCCTAGGAGGAGATGATGATGATGATGAGTGGTGGGATAGTTTTGATAGTGCAAAAGGGGATAAAGGGTCACATTGAGACCCGTTTTTGCTTTAGAATTTGAATTGTAACATTACAATGACACTATTGCATTATTAGAAAATTACTGTTCTTAAATTATTGCAAGAATCGCTCATATAATAATAAAATCTCGACTGGGGCAAAGAAGAAGAAGCATATACCCACCAAAAAGAGATGGCACTAGACACTAGAAGAGTTGGAAGACCCAGGCCTACATGGCTGAGGACTATGAAGCGTGAAGTAGATGAAGATGGATGGAGAAATATTGAATTAGCTCGAGATAGAGACGACTGGCGAAATCTAGAATTTAGAATGATACAATCGCATTATTAAAAGATTATTACTCTTAGATTATTATATATTAATTATATTAATTATCCACCGAATCGTTTCATAATTTTATCTTCATTCTCCTAATTTGTTGATTAGAAATTTATTTGTATTGCAGCTTCTCCTACACTATTGAAAAGTTTACCGTTAAAATCCTGGAATGAATATTACCAGGCATTTACGGTTTTAAAAACGGATATGTTGACGTAAAGGAGTGATATTACGGTCACCAACCTGTCAAAGATAATAACAAAGTAAGGTAAATATTACAGTCGCCTGTATTTTACTGAAATACGGCTGAGAACAGTATATTTTTACGCAGAATTTCCGATTAAAGTTACAGTTTTCTTCAAACAGTTGTGACCTGATTGGTAACGTCTCTGCCTGGTGTTTGCCAGTCGGGGGTTCGAGTCCCGCTCAGACTCGTTAGTGCATTCGTGTCTGCAACCTTACCATCCTTATGAGCTAAGGTTTGGGGGTTTGGGGGAGCCTATATGTCTATCTGCTGAGTCATTAGTAGCCACTGCCTGGCCCTCCCTGGTCATAGCTTGGGAGGAGAGGAGGCTTGGGCGCTGATCATATAATATATGGTCAGTCTCTAGGGCATTGTGCTACTTGCTATTGCAATGTCACTGTCCCTTGCCTCTGCCATTCATAAGCGACCTTTAAACCTTTATACTGTATATCCGAATATTAACTTTCCAGGTTTCTTGACTTGGAATCAAAGTCTTCCAGGTCTCCAGTACAAGAATTCTATTTCCAGTTTGGTCTTTCCTCACCTTTATTATTCAATGTAAGATCTTCAGTTATCCTTAAGACTAGTTCAGGACAGACACAAGGAATAGTTCAGGACTGACACAAGGAACTGTTTTTTTTTTTTTTTTTTTTTTTTTTTAGGGGGTGGTAGGCAGAATCATTCGTCCGTTTTCCATTCTAGGGTACGTTTTGCTAACTTGAATATTTTTAAATTATAGTTCTCGATTGGTTAGAATGCTTTATATGTATGTATATATATATATATGTATATATATATATATATATATATATATATATATATATGTATATATCTATGTATATATCTATGTATATATATGTATATATTTATGTATATATGTACATATACATATATATATACATATATATATATATATATATATATATGTATATATATATATATATATATATATATATATATATATATATTTATATATATATACCCACAACAACAACAACAACAACAAAAACAAATGCAGTCGTTTTTATTCCCCTGAAGGATAAAGGCCTCAACAATAACAAGAAGAAGAACAACAAAATCAAATGCAGTCGTTTTGAGTCCACAGCAGGACAAAGGCCTCAGACATGCCTTTATTCATATCTTGTTTTTGGCCAGTTTTCATCACCATGTTTGCCATAGTGGATTGGTGATGGTGGAAGACTTTTGTCTGATCACTCACAGCAAACCAACCTAGTATGGGTGTCCCTGACAAATACAGCTTTGCTGATCATGGCGATACATGAACACTTTCATCATGTTTACGTAGCCCTACTTTGAAAGTCATACATACATACATACATACATACATATATATACATACATACATGCATACTGTTCTATCTAGTTTCTCTTCCTCTTGTTTTGTTAAAGTTTTTATAGTTTATATAGGAAATATTTATTTCAATGTTGTTACAATTCTTGAAATATCTAAATTTTCCTTATTTTCTTTCCTCACTGGGCTATTTTCCCTTTTGGGAACCCTGGGCTTAAAGCATCCTGCTTTTCCAACTAGGGTTGTAGCTTAGCATTTAATAATAATAATAATAATAATAATAATAATAGTAATTTGATGTTGTTGCTATTCTTAAAATATTTTAATTTTCCTTATTTCCTTTCCTCACTGGGCTATTTTCCTTGTTGAGGCCCATGGGCTTAAAGCATCCTGCTTTTACAACTAGGGTTGTAGCTTAGCATTTAATAATAATAATAATAATAATAATAATAATTTAATATTGTTGCTATTCTTAAAATATTCTGATTTTCCTTATTTCCTTTCCTCACTGGGCTATTTTCCTTGTTGAGGCCCATGGGCTTAAAGCATCCTGCTTTTCCAACTAGGGTTGTAGCTTAGCATTCAGTAATAATAATAATGATAATAATAATAATACATACATACATACAAGTGGTAGTCACTGTCTCTACAAGTTTGCCGAACCAGGGTTCGATTCCCGGCCGGTCACAAGCTCTTGTCTTTGTGTGATTTCGCCTGAGGCTCTGATCCCGAGGTCGTTAAGAGAATCCAGGCATTACTGTATCAAAAATATATATGGCTTATTAGAATACATACATACCTATATATCTTTTATGGAATTTCGTCGCGAGAATAAATCAAAGAATACCTCCGAAAGCGAATAAACTTTGCTACACAATCTACCGAAGCTGAAATAAGCCATCCCTTTTCGTTTAAGCTTATCGTCTTCAACATCTATCTATAACTCACCCATTTTCACAGTGGCTTCACAAAGCCACTCATATTTCCCTTCATTACTCGCCTCCCTCTCTATTAAAATCCTCGATTCTTGAAGCAAAAGAGGTGGAAAAAAAGACTTAAATCAGCGAGGGAATAGGATCAAGGCAAAGATATTCCCTGATTGAGTAATTTCTCCTATAAATGTAAGAAGAAAAAGGAGAAGATGAAGAAGACGAATGCTACTGGGGCGCCCCTAGCGGATAAATCAATAATCTCAATTTCAGAGGAGATTCCACCGGAGTCTTACCTCCTAAGATCGGATATCCTTTAGGAATGATATCAGCTCGAATATATTGAGCGAGGAGGCACGTTCGAGCCCTTCTAATTAAGCAGGGGGTCCTATTTATATGCAAATGAAGGATTTTGTATGGAGCTGTCATAAATATCTCGTGTTTTGGAGTGGCCAGGTCTCTTAGGCTTTTTGAGAAACTGAAAAGATTGGAAAATATATTAACGCTTTTTTTTGTATATTATATAGTCTATGAATAAATTGAATAAAAAATGAATAATGAAAAAGAAAATTGAATAATCTTTATATAAATCTCATGTTTTGGAGTGATCAAACGATGAAAAGATTGGAAAATCTATTAGCACTTTTTAGTATGTTATATAGTATATGAATAAACTGAATAAAAAATGAATAATAAAAAAGGAAAATGAATAATCTTTATATGAATAGCTGGTGTTTTGGAGTGATTAAACTATGAAAAGATTGGAAAATCTATTAGCACTTTTTAGGATGTTGTATAGTCTGTGAATAAATTGAATAAAAAATGAATAATAAAAAAGGAAATTGAATAATCTTCATGTAAGTAGCTGGTGTTTTGGAGTGATCAAATTGTGAAAAGATTGGATATGGTCAGTCTCTAGGGCATTGTCCCGCTTGATGGGGCAATGTCACTGTCCCTTGCCTCTGCTATTCATGAGTGGCCTTTAAACCTTTTCCTTTGTTAAATTTGATATCTCCAATTTATCTGCTATAGTAATGATATTATCATTATTATTATTATTATTATTATTATCATTATTACTTGCTAGGCTACAACTCTAGTTGGAAAAGCAGGATGCTATAAGCCCACGGGCTTTAACAGAGAAAATAGCCCAGTGAGGAAAGGAAATAAAGAAAAACTACAAGAGAAGTTTAAGAACAGTAAAATCATTAAGAAAATCTTTCATATATAAACTATAAAAACTAGAAAATAACAGGAGCATAAAAAATTTCAAAGTAACAAGAGGAAGAGATACAAGATAGAATAGTGTGCCCGAGTGTACCCTCAAGCAAGAGATCTCTAACCCAAGACAGTAAAAGAGCATGGTGCAGAGACTATGGCACTGCCCAAGAATAGATTACAATGGTTTGATTTTGGAGTGTTCTTCTCCTAGAGGAGCTGCTTGCCATAGCTAGAGAGTTTCTTCTACTGACATCAAGATAATAATAATAATGATAATAATATTAGTTTTATGTTATTAATGTCAATGAAGGAATAGGATGATAATGAAAGATAATAATAATGATAATAATAATAATTTTATGTTATTAACATCAATGAAGGAATAGGATGATAATTTAAGGCTATTTACTGATCAGAAATAATCCAATGTTGCCAGAACAAACAGTCGATAGTGTTCCCAGAATCAGACAAAGACAAAACCTCAAAGTTAGGACATTTTAAAAACGGAGCTTTACAAAGTTTACCAAGTTCCCTTCAATTGCAATCACCCTCGCCTCGTGCAATTAGGCTAACTATACCTCCACTGTCTCGCCTACAAAATAGAAACCTACATAATGAGTATGTGAATGAAGTTATTGAGGATTATCAAGGTATATTTCTGGAAGGAGAGAGTCTAAACAAGAGAGAATTCCTTGAAAGGTAATCAATTGAAACCTCGCCTTTTTAAAGGCAGGGAAATTCAGATAAGCAATGGTTTGTGAGATGGCCATTATTAATTTGTCTTGGCGTCTCGTTCGCCAATCAGGCTTCTCTTGTTTTCTTAGAGGAGTGAAAGAAGTATTGGTCTATAATTAGGCAACTCTTTGATGCTGGTTGAGTCTTCAATTTTGTTCTTTTTCAAAGGGTCGTGTGGAGGTCGGGAAATTTATATATATTTTTTTTAGATAATTGAGAAATAAGGGAGTATATATCATTGTGATAAGTATAGTGATAATAATAATAATAATAATAATAATAATAATAATAATAATAAGCAAAACTGTAGATTATTATAGATTATTAAACATAAACATGTATAAATCATTGCTTAATAATAATAATAATAATAATATAATAATGATAATAATAATAATAATAGTAATAATAATAATAAAACTGAACAGCATATTAGATTATTGCAGATTATTGAACAAAAACAGGTATATATCCTTGTATGACAATAATAATAATAATAATAATAATAATAATAATAATTATAGATAATAATAATAATAATAAATAATAATAATAATAATAATAATAATAATAATAATAATAATAATAATAATGACAACAACACCAACAATAATAATAATAATAATAATAATAATAATAATAATAATGACAACAACAACAACAACAATAATGATAATAATAATAATAATAATAATAATAATAATAATAATAATTTAATAACAACATTAATAATAACAACAATAATAATAATAATAATAATAATAATAATAATAATAATAATAACAACAACAACAACAACTACAGAGCTTAAACCGATTTCGAACTCCCGTCCAGCACACCGCCAGTCAGGGACTTTTCCAATAGGCTACCATAAACCTAAAAAATGAAACTAGAATTTCGAATTTCCGAGAACAAAATTAATTTTTGAAAAAATTTAAATCATAATCGCCCGAAGAAGATTCAGAAAGGCTATTGGGTGGACTTTGGAAAGAGATGAAATTAGGATTTTGAATTTCGGGGAATGAGATTATATATATCTTTTTTTATTTATTATTTTTGTATATACATTATAAACTGTGTCAGCTCAGGGTGGATGAAGCAGATGCCGAGGTAAGCGGTTCCGGTAGGAGCCACGTTTGGGTAATCCGTTCGCTTTACTTTGATTTTTATTTCTTTAATATTGGAGGAGAAATACTTGTTTTATTGAATATACATATGGATTTATACATATACACAACAACAACAATAATAACAACAATAACAACTAATGCAGCCGTTTCTTGTTCACTGCAAGACAAAGGCCCAGACATGTCTTTATTCATGTCTGGAGTTTGGCCAGCTTTCCTCACTCTCTTTAATGTTAGATGAAAAAATACTTCTTTTAGTGAATATACATATGAATTCATACATATACAGGACAACAACAACAACAACAACAAATGCAGCCGTCTCTTGTTCACTGCAGGGCAAAGGCCTCAGACATGTCAATTTATGTCTGGTGTTTGGTTAGTTTTCATCACCCTCTTTTATATTACTAGTCCACTGCAGGACAAAGGCCTCAGACATGTCTTTATTCATGTATGGGATTTAGCTAGTTTTAATCACCCTCTTTAATATTAGAGGGAGAAATACTTTTTTTTATTGAATATACATATGGATTTATACATATACACAACAACAACAACAACAACAACTAATGCAGCCGTTTCTAGTCCACTGCAGGGCAAAGGCTTCAGACATCAATTCATGTCTCGTGTTTGGTCAGTTTTCATCACCCTCTTCAATATTAGAGGAAAAAAAATACTTCTTTTATTGAATATACATATGAATTTATATATACACAACAACAACAATAACAACAATAGCAACAAATACAGCTGTTTCTAGTTCACTGCAGGACAAATGCCTCAGACATGTCAATTTATGTCTGGGGTTTGGCCAGGTTTCATCACCCTCTTCATTATTAGAGGAAAAAATACTTGTTTTAAGGAATATACATATGAATTTATACATATACCAAACAACAACAATAACAACTACAACAACAAATGCAGTTCTAGTCCACTGCAGGGCAAAGGCCTCAGACATGTCTATTCATCTCCGTGGTTTGGCTATATCATCACCAAGCTGGCCATTGCGGATTGGTGATGATTGGAGATTTTCGTCTGATCGCTCAAAGCAAACCAATCTAGTATGGGTGTCCCTGACTAGTACAGCTTTACTGATCATGGCATTACACAACCCCTTCCACCACATTAAGATATCCTCACTTGGAAAAGGTATGCATATACATAAGTTTATTGCCTTTATATCCAAAACTCCTTTAATGAGTATATCCCTCTCTGAGTGGGGAAACTATACATCGTG
>NC_090752.1:2580869-2583369 GCF_036898095.1 Palaemon carinicauda | reverse complement strand
AAGAATTAGAACTTGTTAAAACACCGTGACTTTTATTTTACCCTAAACAGATAATGGACTTGCCCACTATAGACGACATAAGGACTCGAAATACCAACTGCAAATAACGTAATATACTATAGAGAACAATAAACTGTAACTATTATTCTGTATCACAATAATGAAAAAAACTTATAAGATACGAATTATGATACTTGAACAACTTAAAAAAACATAATTTATCTTAATTTTTATGATTTGTGGTTTTATAAGGTTTTTCGCTGTTGGTAGTTCTGACTCTTGAATGTTCAACGCAAGGACGCGTTAGTGATGACGTCACAAACAAAACAACTCAGACGAAAATGTTATTTTTTTATTGCAATTAAAAATAGAAACAGATTTCCTTCTTATCAAAGTAAGTTTGTGTTTAATATAATTCAAGAAAAGTAAATACTAATCATTTTTATTATTTGCTTTTGTGCTTTGCATTATTTCTTGAATTTTGTTGAAGGCAAATTTGCTTAGATATTTAGTTCATCTTTATTCTCGAATCTAGCCAACGACTTTTGGCTTTTTATACGTGGATAGTATTTGAAGTGATAAATATACCATGTATAATAAATATATATGTATATATATATATATATATATATATATAACAATCTCCTACAAATTGTCCTAACTAGAGTGCTGTAGTTAGGAATGGGGGAGGGGGTGGGAAGGGTTAAATCTGTGTGTGTGTGTGTTTGTATGTACATATATATAGATATGTACATACAAACATGCACACAAACAGGGGGGTAAAACATAAGCATTGCTTTTACTGACAAAATTCTGAATTCAAATTTGACCTTTGACCTTCCAAAATTTAATAATTTCCAGCTTTTTACTTAACAGTTAATCCCTGCAAAATTCATTATTATTATTATTATTATGATTATTATTATTATTATTATTATTATTATTATTATTACTTGCTAAGCTACAACCCTAGTTGGAAAAGCAGGATGCTATAAGCCCAGGGGCTCCAACAGGGAAAATAGCCCAGTGAGGAAAGGCAAAAAGGAAAAGGAAATATTTTAAGAAGAGTAACAACATTAAAATAAATATCTCCTATATAAAATATAAAAACTTTAACAAAACAAGAGGAAGGGAAGTAATAATTACTCGAAGATTAAAATACTGGCCAGGAAGCTGTTCACAAACAAACACACACAAACGCACAAACAGGGGAGTAAAACATAAGCAGTACTTTTACTGACACAATTCTGCATTCAAATTTGACCTTTGACCTTCCAAAATTTAATCATTCCCAACTTTATACATTAAAGTTAATCCCTGCAAGTTTCATTACTCGAAGATTAAAATTCTGGCCAGGAAACTATTCACAAACAAACACACACACACAAACGCACAAACAGGGGGTTAAAACATAAGCATTGCTTTAACTGATACATTTCTGTATTCCAAATTTCTCTAATTTAATCGAGTCAAAGGCAGAGACTTCCGAGTTCATTAATTCTTTGAATAAATAACAGGAAATCTCCAAATAAAGGGTTTCGGAGTAATGTTGGACTTTAGTAGGGAGAGGATGTTTGGTTTAAGCAAATAAGCTATAGTGTTATTATTATTATTATTATTATTATTATTATTATTATTATTATTGTCATTATTGTCATTATCATTGTCATTGTCATTATTATTATTATTATTATTATTATTATTATTATTATTATTATTATTGTCATTATCATTGTCATTGTCATTGTCATTGTCATTATTATTATTATTATTGTTATTATTATTATTATTATCGTTATTATTATTATTATGATTATTATTATTATTATTAATATCATTATTATTATTATTATTATTATTATTATTATTATTATTACTGCTATTGTTATTATTATTATTATTATTATTATTATTATTATTATTATTATTATTATTATTATTATTATTATTATTATTAGCTAAAATACAACCCTAGTTGGATATGCACTATAACAACAACAACAACAACAACAACAACAACAATAATAATAATAATAATAATAATAATAATAATAAATTTTCCTGATATTTCAGGCAATTTATACTTACTGTACATCCAGGTTTTTAGCTTTGCTAATAATAATAATAATAATAATAATAATAATATGATAACAAAGTGACTACATGTTCATTTTTTGTCATTACTCCCGTCAAAAATTCCTTGTTATTTTAACTATAAACAAGTTCCCAACACCATCTAACGGCGCGCATGGGAAGCATGGCTTTCCAGGATCTCGGTAAAAAAAACTTTAGGGGAGGAAGGGTAATAGATGGAAGCTATTTTCTAAATTTTAGCGAAAGTTATTCTTATATATAAATATTGATACCAGTAATTATGTATTAATTTGTATATTCTTTTATCGTATCAGTATATCGTACGCCATATGATAAAAATAATGACTCGTTAAAACACCTTGACTTTTATTTTACCCTAAACAGATAATGGACTCGCCCACTATAG
>NC_090752.1:2565869-2573369 GCF_036898095.1 Palaemon carinicauda | reverse complement strand
TACTACACCCCTAGCTCGCCACCACCACCCCTACGCCCCTAGCTCGCCACCAACACCCCTACACCCCTAGCTCGCCATCAACACCCCTACACTCCTAGCTCGCCACCAACACCCCTACACGCCTAGCTCGCCACCACCACCCCTACACCCCTAGCTCGCCAGCAACACCCCTACACTCTTAGCTCGCCACCAACACCCCCTACACCCCTAGCTCGCCACCAACACCCCTACACCCCTAGCTCGCCATCAACACCCCTACACTCCTAGCTCGCCACCAACACCCCAACACCCCTAGCTCGCCACCAACACCCCCTACACCCCTACTCACCACCAACACACCCTACACCCCTAGCTCGCCACCAACACCCCTACACCCCTAGCCCGCCACCAACACCCCTACACCCCAAGCTCGCCACCGACACCCCTACACCCCTCGCTCGCCAGCAAGAGTTACACCAGACACCACATCCTTCCAAATCGATCGTTAAAACTAGCGAATCTATCTCCCACGTTTAGGAAATGACACCAAAATATATATTTCCCCATCATTTTTATTTCCTCCACTATTTATATATTTTTATTAAAGACAGTTATATAAAGATATAAAAACTTATTCCAATCATCAAACATTGTACTATTCGGAAAGAGCCTTTTCAAACAGGTTTATTTACTGTTTCACCCGAAAGAAACGAATCCGAAGTTTCACACGAACCTTTCGTGTATTTCTGTTTCCAAAATACATATTTTCCATCATTTATTTCCTACACTATATATATATCTTTATCAAAGACAATTATATCAAGATATAAAAATCTATTCAAATTATTAAACATTGAACTATTCGGAAAGAGCCTTTTCAAAAAGGTTTATTTACTGTTTCATCCGAAAGAAACGAATCAACTTCACACAAACCTTTAAAATACGACGTTTTCATAGATTTGTTTTCGGAATTTTGAATCTGAAAGACTCAACAGTTATTTCCGATACGGGATTTTTATTCCTTTTTGTTTTGATTTACGTTTTATTGGATTATAATAGATTTTTATATTGGAATTTCTAAGAGATTCGATGTTTATGAAAAGCGAGTTCACTCGATGTGAACTGAAACAATAATACGATTGTAAACAATTGGGAAAAATAAGTTGATATTTATATATTTCTCAGATATTTCTAGTTAAAGATAAAATTGAATATTTCAAGTTGAAGATAAAATTGATATATTTACAAATATTTTAGTTAGTTAAAGATAAAATTGACATATTTCTAGTTGAAGACATACTTTAATTCTGAGACAAAATAATCTCAAATCTAGGATTATTTTAGATAATTAATTTACCTTTTGACTGTAAATAAAAAGAAAGATGTAGAGAGAGAGAGAGAGAGAGAGAGAGAGAGAGAGAGAGAGATCTTAGGATAATTTTAAATAATTAATTTACCTTTTTGCTGTAAACGAAAAGGAACACAGAGAGAGAGAGAGAGAGAGAGAGAGAGAGAGAGAGATCTTAGGATAATTTAAGATAATTAATTTACCTTTTTGCTGTAAAGGAGAAGAGAGAGAGAGAGAGAGAGAGAGAGAGAGAGAGAGAGATCTTAGGCTAATTTGAAATAATTAATTTATCTTTTAGCTGTAAACTGAAAGGAGAGAGAGAGAGAGAGAGAGAGAGAGAGAGAGAGAGGGAGAGAGATCTTAGGATAATCTAAAATAATTGATTTATCTTTTTGCTTTAAACGAAGAGAGAGAGAGAGAGAGAGAGAGAGAGAGAGAGAGAGAGATCTTAGGATAATCTAAAACAATTAATTTATATATTTGCTTTAAACGAGAGAGAGAGAGAGAGAGAGAGAGAGAGAGATCTTAGGATAATTTTAAATAATTAATTTATCTTTTTGCTGTAAACGAAAAGGAACACAGAGAGAGAGAGAGAGAGAGAGAGAGAGAGAGAGATCTTAGGATAATTGAAAATAACTAATTTACCTTTTTGCTGTAAAGGAGAAGAGAGAGAGAGAGAGAGAGAGAGAGAGAGAGAGAGAGATAACTTAGGATAATTGAAAATAATTAATTTATCTTTTTGCTTTAAACGAAGGGAGAGAGAGAGAGAGAGAGAGAGAGAGAGAGAGATCTTAAAATAATTTAAAATAATTAATTTATCTTTTTGCTTTAAACGAAGAGAGAGAGAGAGAGAGAGAGAGAGAGAGAGATTTTAGGATAATTTAGAATAATTATTTTGCCTTTTAGCTGTAAACTGAAAGGAGAGAGAGAGAGAGAGAGAGAGGGAGAGAGAGAGAGAGAGAGAGAGAGAGAGCTCTTAGGTTAATTTTAAATAATTAATTTACCTTTTAGCTGTAAACAGAGAGAGAGAGAGAGAGAGAGAGAGAGAGAGAGAGAGATATCTTAAAATAATTTATAATAATTAATTTACTTTTTTGCTGTAAACGACAAGGGAAAGAGAGAGAGAGAGAGAGAGAGAGAGAGAGAGACACACACACAGGGGGTCTAGGGAGAGAGACAGCCCCCTATAGAGCCAGGTAGCAAAGCCGATCAATATATTCGGGCGAAGCCGAAGACATCGCCGGGCGCCAAACGTCACCCACACGAACACCCCCTTTTATCTAAAGGGGGGATGAAATCGTCTGTGGCAGACAGAGGGAAGGGGGGGGGAAAGGGTTGAAATACGAGAGAAGAAGAATCCGTCTTTAGCAAGATGCAGATCAGTTGTCGCCGCAGTCTGTTATTATGAAAGGCCTGTTGGAGAGGAGGAAGAGGAGCCGGTCTAACGCCTTTTCCAGGTGAGGTCTTAAAGCGACGAATGACGGAAGCCAAAACAAAATTGATTTTTTTCCTTATTTTAGATCCGTTTTGCATTTCGCTGATGGTGTTGTTCCGTGCTTGTGATCTGCATCTTAAAGGATTGGCTTATGATGTGGGTTATTTCGGGTTGTTATTGTTGTTGAAAGGATTATGAGCTTATAAATACGTATTGTTTATAAGGGTTGATTAATATTGTTGTTGAATTTATTATTAGCTTGTAAATATGAGTTGTTTTTTATTTCTTATTGTTGTTGAAAGGATTATTAGCTTATAAATATGGGTGGTTTATGATTATTATTGTTGTTGAAAGGATTAATAGATTGTAAATATGGGTTGTTTATTATTATTATTGTTGTTGAAAGGATTATTAGCTTATAAATATGGGTTGCTTATGATTATTATTGTTGTTGAAAGGATTATTAGCTTTTAAATATGGGTTGTTTATGATTATCATTGTTGTTGAAAGAATTATTAGCTTGTAACTATGGGTTGTTTATGATTATTATTGTTGTTGAAAGGATTATTAGCTTATAAATATAGTTTGCTTATGATTATTATTGTTGTTGAAAGGATTATTAACTTATAAGTAAGGGTTGCTTCTTTTTGTTATTGTTGTTGAAAGGATTACCAGCTTATAAATAGGGGTTGTATCTGATTTTTATTGTTGTTGAAATGATTATTAGCTTGTAAATATGGGTTGTTTATGATTATTATTGTTATTGAAAGGATTATTATCTTGAAAATATGGGTTGTTTTTTATTTGTTATTGTTGTTGAAAGGATTATTAGGTTATAAATATGGATGGTTTAAGTTTATTACCGTTGTTGAATTATGACATTTTCGAAGTTTCCCAAGGTAAATATAAGTATATTGGATTATCATAATTCTTGAATAATGATGATTTCGACGTTTATAGGTAAGTTAGGTTGAGATACTTCCGCCAGAGAGTTATGGGATGCTTTGACTGGCCACACAGTGCTACATTGGCTCCTTCTCTCTGGATACTGTTCATTTTTCCTTTCCCTACACATACACTGAATAGTCTGGCCTATTCTTTATATATTCTCCTCTGTCCTCATACACCTGACAACACTGAGATTACCAAAAAATTCTTCTTCTCTCAAGGGATTAATTACTGCACTGTAATTGTTCGGTGGGCACTTTCCTCTTGGTAAGGGTAGAAGAGACTCTTTAGTTATGGTAAGCAGCTCTTCTAGGAGAAGGACACTCCAAAATCAAACCATTGTTCTCTAGTCTTGGGTAGTGCCATAGCCTCTGTGCCATGGTCTTCCACTCACTTGAGTTAGAATTCTCTTGCTTGAGGGTACACTCGGGCACATCATTCTATCAGATTTCTCTTCCTTTTGTTTTTTAACATTTCTATAGTTTATTTATGAAAATATTTATCTCAATGTTGGTTTTGTTCTGAAAATATTTTATTTTAATTGTTCATTACTTCTCTTATAGTTTATTTATTTCCTTATTTCCTTTCCTCATTGGGCTATTTTCCCTATTGGAGCCCTTGAGCTTATAGCATTCTACTTTATCAACTAGGGTTGAAACTTAGTAAGTAGTAATAATAATAATAATAATATATTAATAATAATAATAATAATAATAATAATAATAATAATAATAATAATAAGTTAGAAAATATGCAATTGTAAAAATAGTTGATTACAATCTGCAATTAACTTTTATCTGTGGCTACACTACATAAGTCTTATCAATTGTATCTTTTGTAATGTCAAGGTAATATTTTCATAATAGAAGACACACCTATACAAAAAGACTTAAAAATGTACCATGATTATACAAAAAAAGTTCTTGCATTCATCATATCATCATCATCATCATCATCATCATCATCATCATCTCCTCCTACGCCTATATAAGCAAAAGGCCTCTATTAGATTTCGCCAGTCGTCTCTATCTTGAGCTTTTAAATCAATACTTCTCCATTCATCATCTCCTACTTCGCGCTTCATAGTCTTCAGTCATGTAGGCTAAACCAAAAATGAACAGAATAACAGACAATATTACATATAAGGAATATTATTAAATCCCTGTTAAAAAAGATTCCATCTTATGATATTGCTCCTTCTTCTCCTTCTTCTTCTTTTCTCGTGTGTACCCAAGATTCCTTTGATGGACGCAAAGTGGCTAGAGTCCTTTTTTATCCTGTGTAGTGCTTCGTCATATTACAACCTGAATTCCTTAGATCCTTGTGTATCATAAGGAATAATTAGCTTGTTTCGAGAAAAGCAACCACTTAAAAAATTGCATTAAAAACTATAAATGCCTGGCAACATTTATTCCAGGATTTTTACCTTTTTGTAAAAGGATATATTGACGTAAAGGAGTGACATTACGGTCATCAACCCGTAAAAGATAATAGTATAGTAGGGTAAAGTTACGGTCGCCTCTATTTTACTGAAATATGGCTGAGAAGAGTATTTTTTTTTTTTTGAGAATTCCCGATTAAAATTACGGTAATTAGCTTGTTTTCGAGAAAAGCGAACTCTTAAACATATGCATTAAAAAACCGTAAATGCCTGGCAACATTTATTCCATGATTTTTACCTTTTTGAAAAAGGATATATTGACGTAAAGGAGTGATATTACGGTTGAAAACCTGTAAAAGATAATAGCAAAGTAGGGTAAAGTTACGGTCGCTTGTATTTTACTGAAAATATGGCTGAGAAAAGTATAATTTTACGGAGATTTTCCGATTAATTTTTTTTTTTTTTTTTTTTTTTTTAACTGTGAATGAATGATAAATTTGAGTGATGATATGAACTATTATGGCGTAAGTGTTTTGTATAAATAAAAGATAATAGCAAATTATGATAAAGTTACGGTCACCTATATTTTACTGAAATACGGCTGAGAACAGTATAATTTTACGAAGAATTTCCGATTAAAATTACGGTGTCTTTTTTTTTCTTTAACAGTGAATGAATGATAAATTTGAGTGATGATATGAACTATTATGGCGTAAATTTTATATACAAATTAATGCATAATTAGCAATTTGTTTCTGTAAACTAGTCATTAGTTGATATATTTTTGATATAGGTGTTATTATGATATATACCCAGTCTTTGCGTCAAGACATTGAAGGACTTAATAATTTTTTATGAAATATAAAAACGGCGAGAAGAGAAAAATTTAATGATACAAATTCACTATACCTTTGATTGGTCATATTTTTCGTCAAATCATTAAATATCTTAATTATTCATCATTAATTATTCATTATCATTCCTAGGCGGACATGAGTCTTTTTATAGTTTATATATGACATATTTGTTTTTGATGTTGTTAATAGTTTATATATGACATGTCTGTTTTGACGTTGTTACTTTTTTTTAGAATTATTTATTGTTAATTTGATCTCTTCATTTATTTATTTCCTTATTTCCTTTCCTCACTGGGCTATTTTCCCCTGTTGGAGCCCCGGGGCTTGTAGCATCTTGCTTTTCCAATTAGGGTTGTAGCTTGGATAATAATAATAGTAATAATAATAATAATAGTAATAATAATGATAACAACAACAACAACAACAACAATAACAACAACAACGACAATAATAATAATAATGATAACAATAGTAATAATAATAATAATAATAATAATAATAATAATAATAATGATGATAATAATAATAATAATAATATCAATAATAATAATAATAAAGATTTACAGTCACCGTAATCAAATAGTAAATAAAGAAGAAGAAGAAGAAGAAGAAGAAGAAGAAGAAGAAGAACAATGTTATTAGTAATCTTTCAAGGCAAATCTGTCATGACTTTTAAAATTAAATCTTAGAATTTTCATTTTAACTTTTTGGAACTTATAAAAAAATTCAGTTGGTGTTATCACTGTAAGTCAGATGGAAAGGAAATTAGATAATTAATAAAGATATTTAAAAAACATAGTTGGTGTTATGACTGAGAGTCAGATGGAACGAAAAATTAGATAATTAATAAAAATATTTATAAAGATTTGAATGAAGACCCTGCTATGCCTTAAAAAGTTAATTTCTTTTACGTAGTTATTCTATGAAATCTTGGTATTTTTTATTTGATTTGTGGAACTTACGAGAAAAAATAGAGTTGGTCTTTGCCCTGTGAGCAAGTCAGATAGAAAGAAATGATTAGATAATTAATAAAAAGTATCTTATAAAGGCTTTAATTATGGCCTTATTAGGCCCTAAAATGCTATTTTATATATAGTTATAATATGATATAAAAAAACAATAGACAATTTTCCAAATATATCATTCGTCATTTGGTCTTTTCCCTATGAAAAATATAAAAAATTAAATGAATAATCAGATAATTAATAAAAATATTAGAAAGGCTTGAAGGCTACTAGGCCATAAAATACTATTTTTTTCGTAGATATAATATGATATAAAAAAGTAATGGACAATTTTCCAAATATATCATTCGTTATTTGATCTTTTCCCCATGAAAAAGTCAAAATGAAATGAATAATCAGGTAATTAAATCTTAGAAAGGCTTGAATAGTGAATCTACTAGGCCATAAAATACTATTTTATTCATAGTTATAATATGATATAAAAAAGTAATAGACAATTTTCCAAATATAACATTCATTTGATCTTTTCCTTATGAGCAAATCAGCATGAAATGAATAACCAGGTAATGAATAAAAATATTAATGAA
>NC_090752.1:2555807-2563307 GCF_036898095.1 Palaemon carinicauda | reverse complement strand
ATTAGCATTATCAAAATTATTATTATTATTATTATTATCAAAATTATTATTATTATTATTATCATTATTATTATTATTATTATTATTATGGGTTGTGGTGGCCTATTGTAAACGTCCTTGCCTGGCGATCCCAGGACCAGGGTTCGAGTCCCGCTAAACTCGATAGTTTTTTTGTAGTCTCTGTATCCTCACCATCTTTGTGGGCTAAGGATAGAGTTTGGGGAACTATAGGTCTACCTGCTGAGTCATCAGCTGCCATTGCCTGGCCCTCCCTGGTCCTAGCATAGTTGGAGAGGGAGCTTGGTGGCTGATCATATGTGTATATGGTCAGTCTGTAGGACATTGATACTGTCCCTTGCCTCTGCCATTCATGAGTGGCCTTTAAACCTTTAAGCATTATTATGGATATATACGCAGTATTCATGAAGTAATAATAGGCACATTGAATTAAATAAGAATTTGCCAAATTAATAATCTTTCTGAAAAAGAAATTAAAAAAGAAAAGGAAAATTAGAATATAAACCATTTCAATTCGCAACCTAATAACGTCTGCATCAACATAAAATAAAAAAAAAGTAAACAAACACTAACGCCATCTATCGCCGCTTGTCGAAAACACGCCTTGCTAGAATTGAAGAGGATTAAGACGAATAAATAGATGAAAATGTCGACCTTTACGAATTGATGGACGTTGAAGAAGAAGCCTTTGTTATTCCGGCATGGAGATGTTGTCTAAGGGGGAGGGGGTCTATAGGGAGGGAATAGGGGGGAGAGTAGGGGGGAGAGGGAGGGAGTGGCAACAGGGCAGGTGATCCAACAGGTTACTACTTCACTCCAGTCACTCAGTAGTGTTCCAGCAGTCAGTGAATAGTGTGTGTCTCTTTCGCTCTCTGTTTTTGGCGTCACGGTCATCCGCGGAGACCAGCGTAGCCCTATTTAATTTATGATAATTATGTATTATAGAGAGATCGTTACTCGATAAGAGAAGACTATAGTGATAGGCAAAAGAGTGAGGATAATAATCCTCCCACAAGAAAACCCTTGCTTAAGTGCTATAGTGATTTATTAGAGGAATTAATAGCTTCGTGTATGTGAATGTCTTGTTGGAAATATTCAATTTGGGATTAGATGAAAGTCTGTGCAGTTTTCTATTAAATATATATCAAAAGGATATTTTTGAAGAGAAGATAAGCTATTTTGAAAAACACGAAACTCTTATACATATCTTATTGATTATGGAAAAAGAAAATTAAATGTAAAATTCCTTAAGGTTCGTTATATTTTTATTGCAAGTTCATAGCTTATTAAAACAGATTAGTAACCCCAGAAAGCTAATAGGATTCGGAGTTATAGAAAATGTGTTATTTTCATCGAATTTAGAACTCATTAGCTGGTATTTAAAAATCATTTTACTTTATGCGAATATAAAATCTATAAGTAAAGGTCTCTCTACTTTATTTCCATAAAATCGAAGCAAAAAGTGTTAAGTAGTTATAAGTATCATACGAAGGAAAACGGCAGTACCACTGAAAAGAAATAATTTATATAAACTAAATATTGGATTATACCAATGACTATCTCATTCTTCCAAGCTTCGTCCAGGAGAGCTTATTAATCTAGATCAAAGTTCTAGAGGAACTTGTAAAATCTAGACCAAAGCTCCAGAAGAGACTGTAAAATCTAGATCAACTCCAGAAGAACATTTAAAATCTAGATCAGAGATCCAAGAGCGTTTGTAAAGTCTAGATAGAGCTTGTAAAATCTAGACCAAAGCTCCAACACAGCCTGTAAAATCTAGATCAACTCCAGAAGAACATTTAAAATCTAGATCAGAGCTCCAAACCCCTTTGTAAAATCTAGATAGAGCTTGTAAAATCTAGACCAAAGCTCCAAAAGAACTTGTAAAATCTAGATCAACTCCAGAAGAACATTTAAAATCCAGACCAGAGCTCCAAGAGCGTTTGTAAAATCTAGATAGAGCTTGTAAGATCTAGACCAGTTCTCCAAAACAGCCTGTAAAATCTAGACCAGTTCTCCAAGAGAGCTTATAAGATCTAGATCAAGCCTCAAAAAGCGTTTGTAAAATCTAGATAGAGCTTGTAAACTCTAGACCAGTTCTCCAAGAGAGCGTATAACATCTAGATCACAGCTCCAAAACCATTTATAAAACATAGATAAAGCTTATCTAGAACAAAGCTCCAGGAAAGCCTCGAAAATCCACACCAAAGCTCCAAAAAGGGAGCTCATAAACCCTTAAGAGAGCTTATAAGATCTAGATCAAGCCTCAAAAACTATTTATAGAATCTAGATAAAGCTTATCTAGAACAAAACTCCAGGAAAGCCTCTAAAATCTACACCAAAGCTCCAAAAAAGGAGCTTACAAACCCAGACGGAAGCTTCACAATTAGAAGAAAGACGTAGATCCAAAATCATTATAAGAAAGCCTCTAAAATCCACACCAAGGCTCCAAAAAAGGAGCTTATAATCCCAGACGGAATCTTCACATTTTGAAGAAAGACGTAGATCCAAAATCAGGTCATTATGGAGCAATCTCCTCCTGAACGTCTGTCGCCCATATCAGCCTACCTGAAGTTCCCTCGGGAACCAATCCGACGACACCACTCCCTGAAATACATATTTAATGGGGAGCTGGCGAGTCAAGGATACCGGCCGGGGTCGCAGACCCCTCCGCTGCCTTACCACGTCCTGCCCTACATGTCGGATAAGACGAGGCACCATTCTCTCACGCGGTTGAAGGATTTGACCTCACACGTCCTACCTGGCAGGTGAGTTGGTGATTTGAAGGTCCTATGGTTAGGATTCATTAATGATAGAATTAAGGACATTTGATTTAATGATCAAGAGGTCACGATAGTATCCTAAGGTCAGGATTCATAAATGGCTCCTGTAAACAGATTAAGGATATTTGAGTTGAGGATCAGGTTACAATAGTATCCTAAGGTTAAGATTCGTAAATGGCTCCTGTAAATAGATTAAGGACATTTGAGTTGAGGATCAGGAGGTCAGATAGTATCCTAAGGTTAGGATTCATAAATGCCTCCTGTAAATAGATTAAGGACATTTGAGTTAATGATCAGAAGGTCAGATAGTATCGTAAGGTTAGGATTCATAAATGGCTCCTGTAAAGAGATTAAGGACATTTGAGTTCATGATCATGAGGTCAGGATAGTATCCTAAGGTTAGGACTCATAAATGGCTACTGTAAACAGATTAAGGATATTATACAATGTTTTTATTTTGTCTTTTGTTTTATATGTATGAATCATTCAATATAAATTATGTATTTATGTTTAAGAAGTATATTATGGGCTGAAATTATAGCATAGCTACATATAAGTCATACTAAAAGTATGTCCAAACCAACATATTTTGACGTATGGGACAATAGTATATAATTCAATTAGAGTCAAAGTATTATAGAAGACTTCTAGAACAGTATTATATCATATGAGTGTTTGAGCCTTTTTAGAAGACATTTAGGACAGTATTATATGATCAAATGAAACTTGCAGGGATAAACTGTTATGTAAAAAGCTGGAAATGATTGAATTTTGGAAGGTCAAGGTCAAAGGTTAAGGTCAAATGTCAAGGTCAAATGTTAAGGTGAAAGGTCAAGGTCACGTTCAAGCATAAGGTCCAATTCACGTAATCAGCCCTAAGTTTGGACATCGTTCTCACTGAGACTTCAAACTTGGTTCATATTTGTGTGTATGAAAATCCACACCAATTAATACATGTCAAGGTCAAAGGTCATGGTCAAATGTCAAGGTCAAATGTCAATGTCACGTTCAAGTAAAATATCCAATTCACGTAATCACCCTTAAGTTTGGACATCGTTGTCACAGAGACTTCAAACTGGGTTCATATTTGTGTGTATGAAAATCCACGCCAATTAATACATGTCAAGGTCAAAGATCATGGTCAAGGTCGAGCAAAAGGTCGAGAAATATGCTTTTACGGCGGAGGTCTGCGCTCTACGGAATGCCCCTGTAGTTCTATTAGTAATTAATTATTGCATCATTTCTTATTTCATACCTTACACCACCAGAAAAAAATAATGTTTTCCCTCTTTCCGTAGACGGTTCTGCGAATTGAATCCCAGTGTAATTGGCCATTTACTCGTCCTCGGCTGTGCTCGTAACAGCTGCTATATTATTAGCCTCGTTAAACCGAGTTATAACTTCTGACCTAACTCTAATTTCAGGCAGGGTTCAAGTTGAGTCAGGTTACCAGATAAGTGTGCCAGGAAATGCTTTTACCATTATAACAAGTTGGGAAATCATTATACTGTAAAAAAATACGAATGTTTTGATACTTGCCATTTCAACAACAACGATAAATGCAGTTGTTTCTAGTCCATTGCTGGAAAAAGGCCTCAGATATGTGAATTCATGTCTGGGATTTGGCCAACTTTTATCACCACACTGGCCATGCGGGTTGGTGATGGTGGGAGATTTTCATCTGATCGCCAACAGGAACACGAATATTTTGATTCTTGCTATTTCAACAATAACATTAAATGCAGCCGTTTCTAGTCCACTGCAGGACAAAGGCCTCAATTTATGTCTGGGTTTAGGTCAGTTTTCATCACCACGTTGGCCAGTGCGGTTTGGTGATGATGGGAAATTTTCGTCTGATGACTCACAGCAAACCAACCTAGTATGGGTGGCCTTGACTAGTACAGCTTTGCTGATCATAAAGATACACAAACCCCTTCACCACGTCAAAGTCTCCCCACTCTTGAAGGCTGTTATTTCTATACTGAATAAACTAGAGGGGGCCCTCAGTAGAGAGAATGCTTTCCCCATGCTAAGCAGTCTGACTTTGCTCTTCCATTGCGTACTTGAAGTTCGATGTGTTTTCTTCAAAATCTATTGGATTTATCCTTGGTTCATAGCAAACATGTCCACCAATTTTCATTGAAATAGATTCAGTAGCCTTTGCAGGAGATGATGAATGGAGAAGTATTGAATTAAAAGCTCAAGATAGAGACGACTGGCGAAATCTAACCGAGGCCCTTTGCGTCAATAGGCGTAGGATGAGATGACGAATGGAGAAGTATTGAATTAAAAGCTCAAGATAGAGACGACTAGCGTAATCTAACCGAGGCCCTTTGCGTCAATAGGCGTAGGAGGAGATGATGAGTTTTTGCGTAATGTTGTTCATAAGCAAAAAATAAACTAACAAAATATTCATCATTTACTTTACATTGCAATTATTTTTAGAGTACTGCTGCGTACTTTGATGTACTTTATCCAAAATGTTAGAGGTTTATCCTTGGCTCATACGCAACATGGCTACCAAGTTTGGTCCAAATCGGTACAGTAGTTTTTGTGTAAAGTTGTTCACAAACAAACAAACGCACACACAAAGAAACAAATAAATAAACAAGGGGGAATACATAACCTTCACTAAATCTTCGAAAATATTTTCTTTTGTTTTTCATAGAAAATTTGCTTCACTTTCAAGTAAATAAAGTTGGAAGGAGGTTATGTTTTATCCCCTGTTTGTGTGTTTATTTGTGTCTGTCTGTGTTTGTTTGTGAATAGCTTCATGGCAACAATTTTAATCGCAGAGTAATGAAACTTGCAGGGATTAATTGCTATGTAAAAAGCTGGAAATGATTAAATTTTGGAAGGTCAAAGGTTAATTTCTCGTTTCAGCAAAATGTCCAATTCATGTAATCAGTCATAAGTTTGGACGTCATTATCACAGACTTGAAACTTGGTTCATATTTGAGTGTATGAGAATCCACGCCAATTAATACATATTAAGGTCAAGGTCGAGTAAAAGGTCGAGAAATAAGCTGCCATGGCGGAGGTCTGCGCTCTACTGAGTGCCCCTCTAGTTTAGTAGTGTTTTAGTGAAAACATAATTTTATCTTTAATAGAAAGTTTGGGAATTGAAGTAGCAACAAAATAATAAAAATTCACCTGAGGGATAAAGTAAAGAAAGCCGTAACCAGAGAGGCTATAATCTCCAGCACATTACTCCAATTAATTAGAGATTAGAGACGAATCAGATTAGTTTGAGAAAGGATTTCTCCTCATTATGAAAATTAAAAAAATGATATTGACCATTTCGTTTCATTATCAACAATTGTTTTGACTTGACTATTTGTTTCAGTAAATTCAATAAAAAAATATTCTTTATAAATATAAAGATTTCTTTACTTTCTTTATTCCATTCATGAATTTTAATTTTTCAGTTGCTATTTATATTCCCAAACTTTCTATTAAAAATATGAAGATTTTAATGAAACATCACTAAACTAGAGAAGCACTCAGTAGACTGCAGACCTCCACCGAGGCAGTTTATTTCTCGACCTTTTGCTCGATCTTGACCTTGACTATGACCTTAACATGTATTAATTGGCGTGGATTTTCATACACTCAAATATGAACAAAGTTTGAAGTCTCTGTGACAACGATGTCCAAACTTATGGCTCATTACGTGAATTGGACATTTTGCTTGACCATGACCTTGACCTTTGACCTTACCATGTATTAATTGGCGTGGATTTCATACACTCAAATATGAACCAAGTTTAAAGTCTCTGTGACAACGATGTCCAAACTTATGGCTGATTACTTGAATTGGACATTTTGCTTCACCATGACCTTGACCTTTGACCTTAACATGTAGTGATTGTCGTGGATTTTCATACACTCAAATATAAACCAAGTTTGAAGTCTTTGTGACAACGATGCCCAAACTTATGGCTGATTACTTGAATTGGACATTTTGCTTGACCATGACCTTGACCTTTGACCTTACTATGATACACCAAAGGTATTCTATCTTTATTACCAAGGTTAATATATTAAAAACTGCTATAATGTTAAAACCATCTATAAGATACTGCCGTTTTGAAAATGTGTCTTAAGTTCAATTTTTATTCCAACCATTTTGAAATTATTTCTCTACTTCAAACTTCTGTTTAACCATTTTTCAATTCTTGGAGGAAAATTTATTTCGGTAATTTCGTTATGTTTCTGTATACGAAAGCAAAGTGAGTAATGTGTCTTTTGGGCGATACTGGTGAGGAGAGTATGTGAATTATATGTATCATGTGGAGTACATAGATAATCACATGTGAAGCAATGTTACGCAAATTATGTGAAAAAAACATATTTTTTAGTTATTTATTGACGTATGTATACATTCATATATATATATATATATATATATATATATATATATATATATATACTGTATATATATATATATATATATATATATATTTATATATATATATATATATATATATATATATATATATATATATATATACTGTATATATATATACATACATATATATATATATATATATATATATATATATATATATATATATATATATATATATATATATATATATATATATATATATATATATATATATGCAGATATATTTGCCTCTACAAATACACATACATACATTTGTAGACAAAAACACACACATATAATTAATATAAA
>NC_090752.1:2548307-2550807 GCF_036898095.1 Palaemon carinicauda | reverse complement strand
ATTAATAAATTTTCAAAGGTCAAGGTCAAAGGTCAAGGTCACGGTCAAGAAAAATGTTCGAACCCCCTGTTTGTGTGTTTGTTTGTGAACAGTTTCCTGGCCACAATTTCAATCGTAGGGTAATGAAACTTGAAGATATTAACTGTTATATAAAAGGCTGTAAATTTTTAGATTTTGGAAGGTTAAGGTCAAAGGTCAGGGTCACAGTCTAGCAAAATGTCCAATTCACGTAATCAGCCATAAGTTTGGACAGGGTTGTCATATAGTCTTCAAACTTGGTTTATATTTGTGTATAAAAATCCACACCAATTAATACATGTTAAAGTCAAAGGTGAAGGTCAAGGTCAAGTAAAAGGTCGAGAAATAACCTGCCGTAGCGGAGGTCTGCGCTGTACTAAGTGACCCTCTAGTTGTTTATGAAATTCGTTTTAGAAAGTATGAAATATAACTGAGGGTCGCTAATATTCTCAAGTTTTAGCCTACCGTAAATATAAGAACAGCTAGTTATAATTGAAGCAGTTAGTAACTTATATTATGTATTCCTAATTGCCATAAAGACTGTTAGAGAGCAAATATTATCTAATCTATTTAATAAATACAAGTGTCTGTGGGAAGAGGGAGTAGTTATACTCCGGTGAGAGGGGTTACCTCGAGAGGTACACACGGAAACCACATTTCTCCCATAAATTGCCGAACCAGCGGGATGTCGTTAAGAAAGGGTGAGCGGGTGGGAAAGGTTGGATCTGTGTGTGTGCGTGTGTGGGTATATCTGTCTAGATATTGGAGTCAGTTTTACAGGTCGCGTATACTGATATGTATATCTGTATGGATACATATGTATAAATATGTATACATGTATGTATTTGTTTAAATATGCATATGTATATGTATATGTATATATAGGCATATATATGTATTTGTTATATATATATATATATATATATATATATATATATATATATATATATATATATATATATATATATATATACATAAAGACACGATTACATATATAGTATATATATATATATATATATGTATATGTATATGTACATATATATATATATATATATATATATATATATATATATATATATATATATATATATATATACATATCTATATATTGTGTATATAAATGTATCGATAGATACATAGCTATAAATATTATTCATTTTACATATAGATATATACGAATATTATTTATTGAAGTTCCCTTCCTGTTATATTTTCTATTTTCTATACACAAAATGTATTTTGTTCTATATATATCTCCTTCAACCATCAATTTTCCCCACCCAGACACGAAGTAAAACAACTTTCTTATTTATGCCGCCTTCTTCCATTATTTTACCTAAATCACAACCAGCAACTAGACCACATATCTGACTGTCTGCCAGACGGGGGTTAGAGTCCTGCTCAGACTCGTTAGTGCCATTAGTGTCTATAACCTTACCATCCTTGTGAGCTAAGGTTGGGGGGTTTGGGGGAGCCTATAGGTCTATCTGCCGAGTCATCAGCAGCCACTGCCTGGCCTTTGGGGGAGCCTATAGGTCTATCTGCTGAGTCAGGGGCGCTGATCATATAATATATTGTCAGTCTCTAGGGCATTGTCCTGCTTGATAAGGCAATGTCACTGTCCCTTGCCTCTGCCATTCATGAGTGGCCTTTGAAACCTTTGAACCTACAGAGAACTAGTTTAATATAATAGCAAAGTTCACTAAAACAGAACTCTAATTTGACCTCTAGCATTGACTCTCATTGACTCTTATCCAATTTGACATATGTTAAATCGAGTGCATATTGTTGTCCGTCGTTAATGTTGCTTTTGAAGTTAATGAGACAATTTTTAATGTGTTCGATCAGCGTGAGGACTGGCTGGGTGATATCATTCACTGCATCAAAGTGGTGTGTATTGATGAGAAGTAATAAGCATGTGTGGGGGGGGGGGGGGGGCAGGAGAGGGTATACTGTGGGTATAATTACATAAGCCTTGTTGGGTGTAAGCCTTGGGGGGGGGGGGGGTGTACTGTGGGTATTATTACATAAGCCTTGTTGGGTGTAGTGCATACGGTGGACTACGGAAGTATAATCTTGGGGAGTGTGTAGGGACTAAAGTGTAGCTTACGGGTGTACTTTAGGTATTACAACATAGGTAGAAGCCTTAGGGTGTAGACTGTAGGTACTACACTAGTATACTGTAAGCCTAGGGGAGAGGGTGTACTGTGGGTATAATTACATAAGCCTTGTTGGGTGTAGTGCATACGGTGGACTACGGAAGTATAATCTTGGAGTGTGTAGGGACTAGAAGTGTAGCTCATGTGTGTACTGAAGGTATTACCACATAAGTATAAGCCATAGGGTGTAGACTGTAGGCACTACACTAGTATACTGTAAGCTTGATGGGAGTGTGTAGGGACTAAAGTGTAGCTCATGGATGTAATGTATTTATTACTACATAAGTATAAGCCTTAGGGTGTAGACTGTAGGCACTACATGT
>NC_090752.1:2540807-2543307 GCF_036898095.1 Palaemon carinicauda | reverse complement strand
AGTGTCCCTATAAATTACCAATATAAATAAATTATAAATTATACTTCCACCTCATTCCAGTTAAACAAAACAGAATTCAGCATTTCTCTTCCCTCCAATTTAATTGGTAACATTATTAGCTGTCAAAACAATAATTCTAAAGGATTCCAAAAGTTCCAAATGATCCTACCGGGTTTCCACTCTCTCCTAATCAATTCCTATTCTTTCTCACCCTCTAGTAAACTTAAACCCCCTTTTCATTCACCCGGCAAACTCTGTTTTTATCCTATCTCGTTTAATCTCTAGCCGGGAGGGGACTCTGTATCTTTTGCAATCGAGGGAAATTTCGAGTTTGATACACGAACGAATAGGTTCTTTTCATGGGATGCAGAATTGGACGTCCGAACGTGGGGCTATCGCCGGGGAGATCCGGGGAGGTCCGGGTGACTAACGCCGGGGAGGTCTGGGAGACTATTGCCGGGGAGGTCCAGGGAGGTTTGGGGTGACTAACGCCGGGGAGGTCTGGGGGTCTAACGCCAGGGAGGTCCGGGGCTACTGACGCCGGGTAGGTCCGGGAGACTAACGCCGGGTAGGTCCGGGAGACTAACTCCGGGGAGGTCCGGGGCGACTAACGCCGGGGAGGTCCGGGGGACTAACGCCGGGGAGGTCCGGGGGACTGACGCCGGGGAGGTCCGGGGAACTATCGAAGGGGATGTCCGGGTGACTAACGCCGGGGAGGTCCGGGGAGACTGACGCCGGGGAGGTCCGGGGCCACTAACGCCGGGGCGGTCCGGGAGACTGACGCCGGGTAGGTCCGGGGCGCTAACGCCGGGGAGATCCGGGGTGACTTGGATTTTTAATCTTTTAGAAATGGCAGAGTTAATATGCTTGGGAATAATCTCCCCTGTAGCCAAATAGTTAGCTGTCTTTATTGACAGGTCGCGTACACTAGTTGGGAATAAAAATACAAGAGGTAGGGAGGGGAAGTTTACTTATAACTGCTTCTCCTCGGGCAAGGATTCGAACCTCTCTTCCATTGAATATAAACATAACTTAACGTTAGACTTTACCCATTTGGCTATCAAGAGGCTGTGGTGGCCGATATGGTAATGTCCTTGACTGGTAATCACCAGACAGGGGTTAGTCCTGCTCAGACTCTTTAGTTCCTTTGGTCGTTGCAACTTCACCATCCTTGTGAGCTAAGGCTGTGGGCTTTGGGGGAGCCTATAGGTTTATTTGCCGAGTCTTCAGCAGCCATTGCCTTTCCCTCCTTGGTCCTAGCTTGTGTGGAGAGGGGGCTTGGGCGCTGATCATGTGTATATATGGTCAGTCTCTAGTGCATTGTCCTGATTGTTAGGTCAATGTTACTGGCCCTTGCCTCTGCCATTCCTGAACGGCCTTTAGATTGTCTGAGAAATCTTATAAGAAAAATACTTTCAATGTAAAGCTTTGTTACACAAATCAGCTTGTAAGAAATACTAAGTTTTATCCAAAACAGAATCAACCAAAGAGCTACAAATCCCAATCAAATATTGATAATTGCCAGAGAAAACCCAGACAGAGCAGTAACTCCTCTTTAAGCCAGATTATTTCTCGTTCGAAATCTCTTATGCAAAGCAAGACAAGGTGGAAGAGAGAGATAGACACGGCAGCCCCTTGTATAAGAGGAACCTTGTCTGACATGGCCTTAGCAAGAATATAAACTCGCATTTTAGATTTACCTGTTTCGAAGGGTAAACATTGTGAATTAAACTGAACATTTCACTGTTTGGATTCGACCAGCAAGAATTGAATATTTTGTTGGAACAAGCGTATGGTCTTCATGGACAGAGAAGGCTTTGTAATACCTTTCCAGAGGCATTATGGATTCATATTGTGGTGGCTGCGTAGCAAGGAGACAGATGCCACGGGAAATGACACTAAATCTATATATCTAAATCTAAAATAGAAGTGACTTTAAATTATTTCACAGTCGGTAGAATCTTTTGAAAGAATGTTGTGGTTAGGAGTCATCTGATGGACATATTTTTTTTTTCTATCTAAAATCACTTGAAAGAATATGGCGTTTTAGGAATATTTCTAGACCTTTTTTCTATCTAAATTTATTTGAAAGAATATGTTGTTTTAGGGGTATTTCTATGGACTTTTTTTTCATCTACAGTTGAAAGAATATGGCGTTTTAGGAATATTTCTAGCCTTTTTTTTTCTATCTACAGTAGAAAGAGTATGGTGTTTTAGGAGGACTTAAGTTTTTCAGGTATGAAAATATATAAATTATAAATAACATCTCTATCCCTTTTCGATGTATCCATACAATTTCGAAAAATAACATTTTCCTTACCTTTATGGACCCCATTAAAAGACCTTCAGGAAAAAAACTTTATTTTTTTTTATTGATTTTTTATTTTTTTTTTTAGTTTCTGTTATCAAAATATATCAATTATAAACAATCTCTTTATCCCTTTCCAAAGTATCCATACAAATTCGAAAAATAACATTTTCCTTCCTTTATGGACCTCAT
>NC_090752.1:2523307-2528307 GCF_036898095.1 Palaemon carinicauda | reverse complement strand
CCATTTCTCATAGAATGAGGCTTTTTTGGAGGCTTTTTTTTATGGATCGTTGAGTGAACGAAGCGAGACTTCTAAATGTGACATGTAACGGAGTTTTTAGTTTGTATTTCCACCGCCAGGGGACCTTAAGGGTCTTTGCAGACATTTTTTTTACTATACTTTCGTTCTAGTTTCTTTTCTTTTATCTTATTTTCTTTATTATTATTATTATTATTATTATTATTATTATTATTATTATTATTATTAGCCAAGCTACAACTCTAGTTGGAAAAGCAGGATGCTATAAGCCAATGGTCTCCAATAAAGAAAATAGCCTAGTGAGGAAAAGAAAAAAAAAATTAAGATCAGTAACAATATCAAAATAAATATTTCATATATAAACTACCAGAATAATTTAACAAAACAAGGGAAGAGAAATAGTGAAAAATAATGTGCCTGAGTGTACCCTCAAGCAAGAGAACCTAACAAAGACAGTGGAAGACCATGGTACAAATGCTATGGCACCCACCCGAGACAAGAGAACAATTGTTTGATTTTGGATTGTCCTTCTAGAAGAGCACTTACACAAATCACATCCTCATATCTGACGTCAAAGTGAATGAATGGGAGTGATAAAAGCTTTTCCTCACGAAGAAAGACGTTCCCTATTATTGATAATAAGGCACAAAGTCTTTCAAAGCAAGTTATTATGGTATTGATCAGCTGATTGACTCTCTAAGGACAAATAGAATCTGGGACCAGTCATGTTTTTAACATTCTTGAGGCAATCTGATAACAGCTGTTGTGGCCTGATTGGTAACGTCTCTGCCTGGTGTTTGCCAGTCGGGGGTTCGAGTCCCGCTCAGTCTCGTTAGTGCCATTAGTGTCTGCAACCTAACCATCCTTGTGAGCTAAGGTTGGGGGGTTTGGGGGAGCCTATAGGTCTATCTGTTGAGTCATCAGCAGCCATTTGCCTGGCACTTTCCTGGGTCTTAGCTTAGATGGAGAGGGGGGGCTTGGGCGCTAATTATATAAAATATGGTCCAGTCTCTAGGGCATTGTCCGGCTTGCTAGGGCAATGTCACTGTCCCTTGCCTCTGCCATTCATGAGCGACCTTTAAGCCTTTAAGACCTTTAAAGGAGTTTGGTAAATAATATTGTCTAAAGTGGTAAAAATCTCATTCCAGGTTGTTTACATTGGTGGAATTAGCGGAACTTTGACAGTTGAAACTTTTTGTATATATTATGCTGAGAAGTTTTATATAAGTTTTTTCTATAGTTTATTATTATTATTACTTTCTAAGTTACAATCCTAGTTGGAAAAGCAGAATGCTATAAGCCCAGGGGCTCCAACAGGGGAAATAACTCATTGAGGAAAGGAAACGAAGAAAAAGAAAATATTTTAAGAACAACAAGATTAAAATTAATATCTCCTATATAAACTATGAAAACTTCAACAAAACAAGAAGAGGAAATAAGATGGAATAGTGTTCCCGATTGTACCCTCAAGCAAGAGAACTCTAACCCAAGACTGTGGAAGACCATCAATAAAAAAAGATTCATGATCAGTAACAACCGTTAAATAGATCAGTTATATAAAAACTATATAACGAAACCTACATGAACCTGTTTAACAGAGAAAACTTTCTCTCTCCTCTCTCTCCTCTCTCTACTCTCTCTCTCTCTCTCTCTCTCTCTCCTCTCTCTCTCTCTCTCTCTCTCTGAAGTTCCATTGAGCTGTAAGCAACAGGTGATGAGATTTTTACCACTTCAGACAATATCATTTACCAAACTCCTTTAATAGCTAGCTCTTTAGCTATGGTCAGCAGCTCTTCTAGAAGGACACTCCAAAATCAAACCATTGTTCTCTAGTCTTGGGTAGTGCCGTAAGCTCTGTACCATGGTCCCTTCCACTGTCTTGGGATAGTTCTCTTCCTTGAGGGTACACTCGGGCACACTATTGTCTTATTTCTCTTTCACTTTTGTTAAAGTTTGTATAGTTTATATAGGAGATATCTATTTTAATGTTGTTACTCAAAATTTTTTATTTTTCCTTGTTTCCTTTTCTCACTGGGCTA
The DNA here is from genome assembly GCF_036898095.1 of Palaemon carinicauda. Taxonomy (NCBI): domain Eukaryota; kingdom Metazoa; phylum Arthropoda; class Malacostraca; order Decapoda; family Palaemonidae; genus Palaemon; species Palaemon carinicauda. Next base: position 2,526,250 of record NC_090752.1, on the reverse strand, counting down.
TTTTCCCCTGTTGGAGCCCTTGGGCTGTATAACATCCTGCTTTTCCAACTAGGGTTGTATCTTAGCAAGTAATGATAATGATTTAAATTGACATGGTGCGTAGGGTTTCTTTGAGGGAAATTCTATTTTTTTTTTTTAGAAGGTTTTGAAGACACTTCCAATTCCCGAAGTTCCACTGAGCTGTAAGCAACTTCAGACAATATTATTTACCAAACTCCCTTTGATGGCAGTTGTTATCAAAGCAATCCTACTTTTCAAATAATTTCACATATCCAATCTTTAGGAAGCCTCCCCTCCTCGTCCTCATCAATGTTTGAGTGATTGATTTGAGGTTGTCTGACATCCTGTTTCTTTTACTTACTTAGATGGCTGCTTTTCCCCGGTCCCATACAGCAGGGGAACCCAACTCTCTACAGGGCCTCCACTGTCGTTATATTTTGCTTAGAGTATTCAACATTTCATATCACGTTTTGCTCATGAAGACTCCCTTGGTTTCAGGGAAGATGAACTTTACTCCCTTATAATTTATTGGGGGGAAACCGGTGGGGAAAAAAATTGACGACATATTCATATTATTTATTTTCCCTTTTTAGTTTTTTTGGGGGGTGAAACCGGTCAGGGAAAATGACGAAATATTCATATTTATTTTCCCTTTTTAGCTTTTTTGGGGGGTGAAACCAGTCGGCTAAAATGACGAAATATTCATATTATTTATTTTCCCTTTATAGCTTTTTTTTGGGGGGTGAAACCGGTCAGGAAAATGACGAAATATTCATATCAGTTATTGTTCATTAAATGAAGAAACTCCTCTTGGCTTCAGGTCAGCTAAACTTTTCTCCCTTATAGCTTTTTTGGTGGGGAAACCGGTTGGGGAAAATGCTTAAGTATTCATATTATTTATTTTCCCTCTTTAGCTTTTTTGGGGGGTGAAACCGGTCCGGAAAAATGACGAAATATTCATATTATTTATTTTCCCTTTTTAGCTTTTTTGGGGGGTGAAACCGGTCAGGGAAAGTGACGAAATATTCATATCAGTTATTGCTCATTAAATGAAGAAACTCCCTTAGCTTCAGGGAAGATAAACTTTTCTCCCTTATAGCTTTTTTTGGGGGGAAATCGGTCCGGGAAAATGCTTAAGTATTCATATTATTTATTTTCCCTCTAGCTTTTTTTGGGGGGGTGAATCCAGTCTGGGAAAATGACGACATATTCATATTATTCATTGCTTATTAAATGAAGAAACTCCCTTGGCTTCAGGTCAGCTAAACTTTTCTCCCTTTTTAGCTTTTCCGGAAACCGATCAGGGAAAATGACTAAATATTCATATTATTTATTGTTCATTAAATGAAGAAACTCCCTTTGCTTCAGGGAAGCTAAACTTTACTCCCTTTTAGCTTTTTTAGGGGTGAAACCAGTGGGGCAAAATGACGAAATACTCATTTTATTTATTGCTTATTAAATGAAGAAACTCCCTTGGCTCCAGAGCAGCTAAACTTTACTCCCTTATAGCTTAATTGTGTGTGTGGGGGGGGGGGGGAACCGGTCGGGGAAAATGACGACATATTCATATTATTTATTGGTCATTAAATGAAGAAACTCCCTTGGCTTCAAGGAAAATGAACTTTTTCCATCTTTAGTTTTTTTTTTCGAAAACCTATCGGGGGGAAATGACGAAATATTCATATTATTTATTGCTTATTAAATGAAGAAACTCCCTTGGCTTCAAGGAAAATTAACTTTTCTCCATTTTTAGTTTTTTTTTCGAAAACCTATCAGGGGGAAATGACGAATTATTCATATTATTTATTGCTTATTAAATGAAGAAACTCCCTTGGCTTCAAGGAAAATTAACTTTTTCCCTTATAGCTTTTCCGGAAACCGATCAAGGAAAATGATGAAATATGGCAAACTCTTCACCTCAAGGGGGCTGGAAACTTTCGCTCCCAGCTGTGTGTGTGAGGTTAAGACTCCTCTTTTGGAGCGTTCGTTTGACTTAATCCGTTGGGCAAACGCAAAGAGCTTTTGAAGTTCCATTGCTCCGGCGACCTTCGGGCCGACGATTAGAAATTAAACTCGCTGGAACATTTTCGCTTTTACTGATTCGTTTGATTTTTTTTTTTTTTTTTTTTTTTTTTGTGATTTGGGGCTCGGTTGAAATTTTCATTGGTCGTTTTATTGGTATAATATTTTTTTTACATTTTCGCTTTTATTGATTCGTGTGATAATTTTTTTTGGGTCTTGGTTGAAATTTTCATTGGCCGTTTTATTGGTATAATATTTTCTTTTATATAAGAGAAATAAGTTTAGATGAAAATTTGATGGGCTATTTTCTTCTCGATTAGATTTTGATATTTGTTCTTAGCCCTCATTTTTTGGTATAATCTTTTTAATATAAGAGAAAGAAATGATAAGCTTAGTTGAAAATAGAATAGGCTATTTTTTCTTGATTAGATTTTGATATAATTTGTTGCAATTATAAGCTTAGTTTAAAATCTAACTTCGATGTTCTTTTTTTGGTTAGATTTTAATAGTCTTATTTTCATTTAAAGAAATGATAAGTTTAGTTGGAAATTTAATAGACTTTTATTTTTGGTTAGATTTTTGTATAATATTTTATATAAGAGAAATAGTAAGTTTTTGTTAGATTTTGGTATAATATTTTTATATAAGAGAAATAGCAAGTTTGATTGAAAATTTGATGGACTATTTTATTTTTGGTTAGATTCTGTTATAGTTTTATATAAGAGAAATAGTAAGTTTAATTGAAAATTTAATGGACTATTTTATTTTTGGTTAGATTTCGGGTATAACATTTTTTATAATTTATATAAGAGAAATGATAAGCTTACCTGAAAATTTAATAGGGTATTTTCTTTTTGGTTGGATTTTGGCAGTCCTTTTTTTTTCTATACAATATAAGAGAAATGGTAAGTTATTTGAAAA
>NC_090752.1:2499916-2504916 GCF_036898095.1 Palaemon carinicauda | reverse complement strand
CCTCCTTAACTGACTTATGATCCTCCGTAGGTGGACGACTACCTTAGGCAAGACAAGTACGAGTTACAAGCTAGAGTGGCTCTTATGCAGCAGACGAAGGTAGGTGGAAAGCTTATACCTTAACCCTTAGGATAAGTTAAGCAACACTGAAGAGGGAAACTTAATATCTCGCCTTATCTTATTACGCTTATAATTATGGCGACATTGTTTCTTGCGTTCTTGGTGTAATATTCAACCCCTCCTCAACGTTCGTAATGAGTTCAGTGTTCATTCATATAATAATCACTTTGATATAAATATTTCGAAAATGGCTTTTGCCACTTTTTAATACTGGCTATTTTCATTATGATTAATATGCAGTTTCCAAAATAATGGTCTGTAAGTAAAGGAAAATGTCCATTCTTTACGAAAGGGTTTTCTTTTCTTACGAGACTGAACAACGTTTTTCATATATCGTATATCAGGAGCTGCAAATTAATCTCAGAGATTGTGTAGTTGGTTTATATATATATATATATATATATATATATATATATATATATATATATATATATATATATATATATATATTAAAACTCCAAATGATAATACACTTAAAAATTAGCCGCAAAACAGTGAAAACCTTGGAATAATTGTTGCCAGGCATTTACCGTCTTAAAAACGGATGTATTGACCTAAAGGAGTAATGTTACAGTCACCAACCCATAAAAGATAATAACAAAGTTGGTTAGAAATCACGGTCATCTGTATTTTACTGAAATACGGCTGAGAAATATATTTCTACGGAGATTTCCGATTAAAATAAAAGGTTTTTAACTGTATCCTGAAGAAAATTAGTATATTACTTGCTATAATTATCAAAATATCTGTACTAGTTTTCTAAAGTTTCTTGTTTTAATTCCAGATAAGCAAAACTAAGAAAACGGCTGTGGTCAAGGGCACAGACTCGCCAAGCTTCAACGAGAGCTTCAATTTCAAAGTGGCACCCGATGCTCTGGATACAACTGCTGTCTGCATCCACATCACTGCCGGGAAAAAGTCAGGTACTGATCATAACTCTTTGCTTTAGAATGACGTAGTTTTAAGGTACATACAATTGTAGCTATGTTAAGGCCCTTCCACACGACGGGCAAATGCACGGCGGGCAGACACTGTTACCAATTTTGTTGTGTGCGTGACGATCGCATGTGTACACTGTTAGAAAAATCTGAAATTTTCATCGGAAATTCTCCGTAAGAAATGTAGTTCTCAGCCGTATTTCAGTAAAATACGCCCCACCGTAATTTTACCATACGTTGCTTTCTTTTACGGGTTGGTGACCGTAATATCACTCAGTTACGTCTATATATCCGTTTTTAAAACGGTAAGAATCCTGGAATGAATGTTGCCAGGCATTTACAGTTTTTTTAATGCAAATTTTTAACTGTGTAGATGACGTCCTAGATGATGAAATAATGGTTAAGCCATTGACGTGCTCATGCCCTTTGTTGAAGCACTGGTTGGGCGCCTGACTATTGTCTGACACAGCTCTGACTGCACTCTGTCCTATGCCCAGCGTCTGGCCCAAGTTAAACATTCACCTGCCTGTGCTTACTGACTGCCTTGCACTGTTTGATCTGGTAACAGTGTTCCAAAGTGAAAGAATTACGGGCAAATCAAAGTGCCCGCCTTGCGTTTGCCCCTCGTCTGGAAGGACCTTTATACGAAGGGTTGAATGAATGGAAGAATATATAAATTACTGTCATGTAAGCAGCTCTTCTAGGAGAAGGACCTTCCTAAATCAAACTCTTGTTTTCTAGTCTTGGGTAGTGCCAGAGCCACTGTACCATGACCTTCCACTTTCTTGGATTAGAATTTTCTTGCTTGAGGGTATACTTTGGCACATTATTCTATTCTCTTCCTCTTGTTTTTATGTTTTATATGTAGAGGATCTAATTTGATGTTGTTACTGTTCTTGGAATATTTTATTATGATTTCTTATTCTTCTCTTGTCTTTTATTCATTTCATTGTTTCCTTTCCTCACCGGGCTATTTTCCCTGTTTCAGCCCTTGGGCTTATAGCATCCCGCTTCTTCAACTAGGGTTATAGCCTATCTTGTAGTATTAATGTACTCCGTGCTGAGACCAGGGAGTCATTCATTTAGTCCAACAGGGTTCCTGTTGTTGCACCATAAAGTAAAATTTCGGGGGGTTGTATATCTGGAAGGAAGCAGAGAGCTAAAAAGTGGGTTCAAGTATGGACAGAAGGGACGCTGCTATGACCATTGAAAGATGCATACCGTTTGCCACACGAGGCTCACTGGCCGCACTACCAGGATTGGAGACTAATAATCCTTTAAGCATTGTTTTGATATCATTAATAAGGTTCGTTTCTGAGCAAATTCCATCGACATCAGTTTGAATGGAGATTTTTTCACACTATATTTATAGCCTATATTATTTAAGTTATTAACTAAATATAAGTTTCATAACTGGTATTTATCAATACTATAATCTATAATGTATTAGTTATTACCTAGAATATAGTTACTGTCATAAACTACAGTATCAATTGGTATTATTTATTAACTAAAATATGTGTCATGACTGGAATTTATCAGTACTATAATCTACATTATGTATTAGTTATTTCCTAGAATACTACAGTGCCATAAACTACAAAATAGAACTAAAATGTATTAGTTATTTCTTAGAATACAACAGTGCCATAAATTATAAAATAGAACTATATTATGTATTGGTTATTTGCTAGAATACAACAGTGCCATAAACTACAAAATAGAACTAAAATGTATTAGTTATTTCTTAGAATACAACAGTGCCAAAAATTATAAAATAGAACTATATTATGTATTGGTTATTTGCTAGATTACAACAGTGTCATATACTGCAAAATAGAACTATATTATGTATTAGTTATTTCCTAGAATATAATTGTCATAAACTACAAAATAGAACTATATTATGTATTAGTTATTTCCTAGAATATAATTGTCATAAACTACAAAATAGAACTATATTATGTATTAGTTATTTCCTAGAATACACCAGTGACATAAACTACATTATACATCAGTTTCTAACCAGAATATAAAATTGCAATAACCACTACTCTTTGTGCATTGCAGATAACGTCATCGGCCGCGTTCAGCTGGGCTCCTTCATGTTCTCTCGAGGGAAAGCGCTGGAGCACTGGGAGTCGATGCTGGCCAAGAAACGCGAGCATGTTAAACAGTGGCACGCGCTCTCTTAGATACGTCATGGGGAGCTAATAAATTCTTCTCTCTCTCTCTCTCTCTCTCTCTCTCTCTCTCTCTCTCTCTCTCTCTCTCTCTCTCTCTCTCTCTCTCTCTCTCTGTGTTTGATAGTGTAAACTAGTTGAAAACGAGATCACATACTTCCTGCAGTATTAAGATTTGACAGTTTTTTGCTCTCCTCTTTCACAGTTGAACGTACTTGTTTTGTGTTTGGTACTAAAAATTTTGCTCGTTAAAATTCCACTGATATATTTCAGTATCAGAACAAGAAATTCTGAATTTCATTATAGTGTGGAGGTCTTTTTAAGTCATTCTAAACAATTTTTATACTTATTTCATGCTAAAATACAGAGTAAACTTTTTATGTATTTACTAATAAAAAAAATCCTTTCAATTCTCAGTTCCTTTCAGTTCTCAACTTTTTATACTTTTACTACCACAAAATCATTTGAGTTCTCCTCACCCCTTCTCAAATCATAAACTCCACAAAAGTCCTTCTTTCCTCTATTGGCAAAACAAAACAGAATCAGAAGAGACTCTAAACACAACATGCGAGGATACAGTTTCAACTTCTTATATTTCTAACATTACAGAATCCTTTCAGTTCTGAGCTTCTTATATTTTTACTAGTAAAAAATTCCTTTCAATTCTCAACTTCTTATACTTTTACTACAACAAAATCCTCTTGAGTTCTCCTCACCCCTTCTCAAATCATAAACTCCACAAAAGTCCTTCTTTCCTCTATTGGCAAAACAAAACAGAATCAGAAGAGGTTCGAAACACAACATGCGAGAGAACAATACGTTTACAATAGAATCATGAACAATCTTTCGGGACTAAGATATATTTATATATGCCTTTAATAAGATGCCTATAAATGCTAGATATATGAATTTCCAAGGCCTTGTAATTACTATATACTCTTAGATGTTCGCGAATAGTTACAAAGTAAGAGAACATAATTGAATATGTGCTGTTGGACATTTTGTAACATTTAATATTTAATATTTATTCATTGATATTGGAGTAATTGACTTCATCATTTATGTTTGATTGATGAAAAATATTAGGATTTATTTTGAGATTAGTATAAAGCAAAAAAGGGTTTTGTCATAATTTTCATGAAGTAATTTTTTCAAAGCAAAAAATCTGTCTTCAGATATATAGTGAATTAGGTGTTTATTATTATTATTATTATTATTATTATTATTATTATTATTTATTATTATTATTATTATTATTAGTGCAAAAATCTAGATGTCTTCAGATATATAGTGAATTAGGTGTTAATTATTATTATTATTATTATTATTATTATTATTATTATTATCATTATTAGAGCAAATATCTGGATGTCTTCAGATATATAGTGAAATTATTATTATTATTATTATTATTATTATTATTATCATTATTATTATTGTTGTTGTTGTTATTATTTATTATAGCAAAAATCTGGATGTCTTTATATCTATAGTGAATTATTATTATTATTATTATTATTATTATTATTATTATTGTTATTATTGTTATTATTGTTATTATTATTATTATTATTATGACAAACTATTATAACAGAAAGCGTGCAGGTATATATATATATATATATATATATATATATATATATATATATATATATATACATATATATATACATATATATATATACATATATATATATATATATATATATATATACATATATATATATACATATATATATATATATACATATATATATAT
>NC_090752.1:2494916-2497416 GCF_036898095.1 Palaemon carinicauda | reverse complement strand
ATATACATACATACATACATACATACATACATACTCGTATATATGCATATATATGCACGTATATATTTGTATATACACACACGAATAGAAACATGTATATATACACACATACTAACACTAGGAACGTACTGTCTTGCGTGTGTACTTAATCGTGACTGTATATAAATATATAATATAAACGTAAGTGTGAATATGTGCTTAAGTATGAACGTATTTCAAAATACACAACTTTTAACTATTCATAAATATTTTATATATTTTGCATTTTTTTGCAGAATTCACGTTTAGTTTATTTACAATATCTTTACATAAAGAAATAATGATATTGACCTTTGTATATTATGACTGGCGCTATTCTGAATAATATATGTGTACTGATATTTATGTAATAAATTGCATACACGTTTGAAATAATAGTCTTATTTTACCTATAGGGTCAAGTCTAGAATTTCGATCAGAGGAGTTCCACCGTTAATAATAATAGCCCAGTGAGGAAAGGAAATAAGGAAATAAATCTATTATATTTAATAATAATAAAATACTGTAAAAACAGTAACAATATTAAAACAGATATTTCGTGTATAAACTATAAAAAGACTTATGTCTGCCTGTTCAACCTAAAAACATTTGCTGTAAGTTTGAAATTTTGAAGTTCTACGGATTCAACTGAAGTGAAACATTTACATTAATAAAAATAAAAACATGAACAGCTGTGAATTATTAAGATATATTTTCGTAAGACCCTCTGAAATACCCTCCCCACCCTAATTTGGCTCGTGACCCTGGGGTTGGGAACCACTACAGAGAGGAGGTCACTTTGCTATCCATGTAGACACCTCGGGCTTATGTAATAGATGGATAGGTTTGCTTAAAGCAAATGGGTGTTACAGACTAATACACATACAAACAAAGCCACTCCATTACCTAAAAACAGGAGACGCCTCTTACGTCTCGAACTGTCTACCTAACCGCGCTAGGACAACTCGCTGCTAGGAGGAAGGACGCTGGTGAATGGTACAATGCATGAACATACGCTCCCGGGGTCTAAGCGATGTCAGGCAGCCATTACCTGAAATCATCGCTAGGACTCCTCGCTGCTAGGGGGGAGGACGCTGGTGAATGGTACAACGCATGAACATACGCTCCTGGGGTCTAAGCGATGTCAGGCAGGGCAGCAGATCCGGACTACGGTCTACCCCAAAGCCAAAGCAAAGTCCTTCAAAAAGAAAGTAACAGTGTTTAGCCCATGCAAATGGGAAAAAAAAGCATGTTAATAGAAGAGGTGGTGTAGACGAATGTGTCAAACTACTCTGAAGCTGATTTACACATGAATTTTATCTCTTGTAGTCAAATTGCAATATGTTGAAGTTTGGCATTCATATTCGTGATTGATTGATGTCAATACAGTTTTCATTTAAAAAGAATATCTGATTTCAACTCAAACTACTGATGGCCTTGGTATTGTGGTCACATTGTACACCTAGTAAATTATAGGATCCTGCATTGTAGTCAAATTGCAAATGAATTGTAATTTTACATTGATATGAAAGATTACCAATCTTAAATACTGTTTTTTCGATTCCAAATGAAATCTTTGGTTCTGACGCAAGAAAAGTGTAAGCTGATATTGAAATTTGACAAAACTAGCACGGATTTTAACGTAATTGTAATGCAACCAAATTGTAATATATTGTAGCTCTTTTATATTTATAACGAGTAGCACTAATACTCTTATCGCTTCAAGCCTCAATGAAAATGTGGCTGTAATAACATTACGATTTTGAAAATTTTAAATGTATCCTTACTGTGTTCCAACCAAAATGCAATAAACTGAAATCTTACATCGCTATTATTTAATAGCATCTATAAATGTTCTAGATTTTTAATACTGAAGATAAAATATTATCTTGACCCCCATAGAGGGTTAATGATATAAACATATTCAGCTGAAAGGTGATATTTGTTTGATCATCCATCTCAAAATCTATTTAAAGATTTTCAAAAAAAAAAAAAAAACACACAATATATAAGCAAGAATTCTAGTTTAGAAATCTCTGCTAGTTATGGTAACCATACACAGGAAATTGTTTTAAAGAAATTAATACAGTGAGAATGCAAATATTAATATCATGGCATTCCATTCAACTTTTTTTATATGAAAGTACTTTAGGATATTTTATATTTATACAATTTTTTCATATATGATTTTTTTTTTTTCATATTTATGCGATTTTTTCAATGCTAAATTTTCATTAGTTAAGTTGTTCATAGTTCAGAAGAAGACAAATTATTAGTTATGACGTAACTCTTAAAGGAATAACTGTTGGTTCTCTCTGTTCTTCGACCATTCAGACGAAGGTTAAGTTACTCCAGTTCGCAACTGCTGCTGCTCATTGCCCTGAGCTTTGGTCCGGACGGGGGCACTTAGACTTAGTCAAAGCCCCCCAATCCAGTTTGGCTCGAGACGAAGAACATTGTTACCTTCTCAAAGCGTAGTAAA
>NC_090752.1:2444916-2482416 GCF_036898095.1 Palaemon carinicauda | reverse complement strand
GGAAGTCACCAGTTTCTTCTTGAAAGCCTTAAAATCTTCAGTCTTTCTAAGGATGTCCAGTTGGAGCTTATTGTATAATCTTGGGGCCTCATATTTGAAAGCTCTAGAACCAACAGTACACATCTTGGCCTTGATAATTTTAAACCATCGGCAACTATTCTCGTATCTAAACAATTCGTTGACTGTTCGATGTATAGCTATTCTAGATATTTTGGACGCCCGTTTCTAATAACTTATAGACTACCGTACTGCATATATCGTAATCGCTATTTTAGCTTTAAGAAGCAGTCATTTTAATTCAATTAGTATACTTTACTTACTTTAAAGCTGCGTCTCTGTTTCTTTACAACAGGGAAATATTACTCTCTAAAGGACCTCCACATTCATTTTATCATGTGCATATCAAGGTACTCAGTATTTCACACCGCATATTGCTCGTTTATTGTAAAATCTACATTATCGAAGCATTCAAGAGAACAAGAAAGTCTTTTTTTCCTCTTGAAAGCCTTAATATCTAAAGTCTTCCGGATGTCTAGTCTCAGGGTAGCATATTTAAAGGTTCTAGAGCCTACAGTAGACATATTTATAGGTTCCAGAGCCTACAGTAGACATATTTATAGGTTCCAGAGCCTACAGTAGACATATTTATAGGTTCCAGAGCCTACAGTAGACATATTTATAGGTTCCAGAGCCTACAGTAGACATATTTACAGGTTCTGGAGCCTACAGTAGACATATTTATAGGTCCCGGAGCCTCCAGTAGACATATTTATAGGTTCCAAAGCCTACAATAGACATATTTATAGGTTCCAGAGCCTACAGTAGCCATGTTTATAGGTTAAAAAAGGAGTAATTGTTTTAAGGGATGGTTTACTCACGTTGCTATAATTTACTTTTTATGTTAAGATCTATTATCCTGGTTCTACCTCATAGTCAGAGGAACTCTGAGGCCTATAAGGACCTAAAAGGTCTGTTTGTCGTATACAGTCTTATGGCCCGGTCACACCGCCCGAACGTTGCTGGGGCGTTCCTTGAACGGTAGGGAGGTGGATCAAACCCTCGAAAATTTAATTTAACGTTTTTACGTTCGGTCTAAATATGCAATAAGGGTATTGGTATACAGGATGTCGAAAAGCGTAGCGGGGTGATGTTACAGTCACCAACCTGTAAAAGATAATAAAGTAGGGTACAAATTACGGTCGCGCTATGTTAATTAAAATTACGTTTTTTTTAACAGTTTATTAAAAAAAAAGCGACTGAAATTTTTCGACATCCTGTATACCAATACCCTTATTGCATAAATTAGCAATTTCCATTATAGAAGTGTAAGAATACTCAGGAAATATGCGAGGATTTGCTACGTTCAGCAGCCTAATAAAGACCGAACGTAAAAACGTTAAATTGAATTTTCGAGGGTTCGGTCCACCTCCCTACCGTTCAAGGAACGCTCCAGCAACGTTCGGGCGTTGTGACCGGACCTTTAGGTATTTAGCGCATCACACAGCTTATTCCACGTTAATTGTCAAATCCACATTATCGAAACCATTAGAAAACACGAAAATCTTCAATTTCTTGAAGGCCTTAATATCTTCAGTCTTTCGGGTGTCTAGTGGGAGATTGTCATCTAGGCTTGTTCCTATAGAATGAGTTAATACATTCGTAATCATGAAATATTGCAAATTACTGTAGTGTCAAAATAAGGTTTCTATTCATCTGAACTGCGTCTACCATCTTGCTGTTCAATTTTTCAACTCGCTTCATATTATAACTACCGGTTTTCCAGAAGTGTTTCCATAGTGCAGATTGGAGTATACGTTCCAGGCACAGGTATATTTCTAAATGTCAATAAATTAAACAGTACTTTCTCATAACTGTCACCACCTCTAAGCAGTACATATGTACTTTATTATTATCATTATTATTATTAATATTATTATTATTATTATTACTTGCTAAGCTACAACCCTACCTAGAAAAGCAGGATACTATTAGCCCAGGGGCTCTAACAGGAAAAATAGCCCAGTGAGGAAAGGACAGAAGGAAAAAATAAAATACCTTAAGAACAATAACAACACTAGACTGAATATCTCCTACATAAACAATAACAAAAAACTAACAAAACAAGAGGAAGAGAAGTAAGATAGATTAGTATTCCCAAGTGTACCCTCAAGCAAGAGAACTCTACCCCAAGACAGTGGAAGACCATGGTACAGAGGTTAAGGCACTACCCAAGACTAGAGAACAGTGGTTTGACTTCGGAGTGTCCTTCTCCTAGGAGAGCTGCTTACCATAGCTAAAGAGTCTCTTCTATTATTATTATTATTATTATTATTATTATTATTATTACTAGCCAAGCTACAACCATAGTTGGAAAAGCAAGATGCTATAAGCCCAATGGCTCCAATAGGGAAAAATAGCCCAGTGAGGAAGGGAAGTAAGTAATATGTATTTTATCAAATCCATTTTCATGTATAAAGTTTATTGATCCACTTACATTATTATATTTACTACGATATAGAAGTTCAAACAAGTGGAGTTTACACAAGTCAGGCGAGAACACACTTTCTTCGAACCATTCGCGAACGTGTTCGACAACCAAATGCCTCGTTTACACTTTCGAACATCGATTCAAACCCTTGTCTGTCGAACCGCGTTCGACGAACCATTCGACAGCGTAAACCAGAGTATTTAGTATGTCGAACAGCCTGAGTCTTGTCTTCATGGTCTATATGTGATATATTTAGTTTACGTTGTTATTAATCTCAAGATATTTTGTTCTTTATTCATTACTTCTCATATATAGTTTTATTTCCTTACTTTTTTATTCACTTTGGTATTTTTCCCTGATGGAGTCCTTGGGCTTAAAGCGTCCTGCTTTTTCAGCTAGGGTCGTAGCTTAGATGATGATGACGATAATAATAATAATAATAATAATAATAATAATAATAATAATAATAATAATAATAATGATAATAATTTACTATCCATTATTATTATTATTATTAATTAACATTAATATTATTGTTAATATTTGATATTAATATTATCATTAATATTTAATATTAATATTATCATTATTATTATTATTATTATTATTATTATTATTATTATTATTATTAATATTATTATTATTCTTGTTGTTGTTGTTGTTGTTGTTCAGTTTTTTCGTATATGATAATTTATTCCAAAGTAAATACTGTATCAACTTTTTCCTAACAAATAATTAATATATATTTTTTTTTTCAGATAAGACATCATTACAAAACCCGAACGATTCCTATCTTCCAAGTCATTTCAATACAATAAGTTAATTCAATACAACTCAAGTTACCAACTTGAATCAGCTCAAGTTCCCTCTAAGTTATTCAAATCATCAGTCAAGTCTTTTAAGTTGCCTCGTTAGAATTACAGAACTTGGTCGTTTGAGTGTTGACGACATCACGTTTCCCTTTTTTTTCAGACGTTAAATTCAGATTTAACCTTAAAGTTTGTAAAACCAAGTTTACAACGAATCGAAGAATGACTTTTGATGAAGCAATGCTGTTAAAAAACAAAACGATTTCTTGGTTTAATTTGATAGTTTTTAGTTAACCAAAGTAATTTCTTTTTATTTTAAAACTTTAAATTCAGATAGAGCCTTTATTCTCAAACCTAATTTTCTAACAATTCACAAAATTTCTTTTGATAAAGCGACACTTGCAGAACTATAGTTAAAAAGCAACATAATTTCTGGGTTTAATAGGTTATTCAACACTTAGTTTTTAGCTGACCAAAGTAATATTTTTCAAAACGTTTAATTCAGATTGAGCCTTTATTAGTAAACCCAAGTTTTTAACGAAGATTCAAAGAATGTCTTTTGATAAAGCAATATTTGCAGAATAACAATAAAAAAATACAATTTCTGGGTTTGCCAACATTTGTATTTGCTCCCCATTTGCTAAAACTATCTTAAAATGTATTATTTTCTTTAAAAACTACGCTTTTATTTCCAGTAAACCTAAGTTTTGAACGAAGATTCAAAGAATGTATTTTGCCAAAGCAACATTTGCAGAACATAATTTAAAAAAAAAAAATATACATTTATTGGGTTTTTTGACATTTGTACTTTTTACTTGAGCTCCACATTGTGGATAGAACTATCTTAAAATGTAATATTTACTTTAAAAGCTACTCTTTTATTTCCATAAAACCTAAGTTTTTAACGAAGATACAGATGTCTTTTGATAAAGAAACTCTTGCAGAACAGCAAAGTTAAAAAGCTCCATGATTTCTTAGTTTAAACGTAACGTAAATAAGACTGTTTTGTTACCGTTCCAGTATTAAGGAATATAAATGTCTAACATCAAATATCGATAAAAGTAACGTATATAAGACAGTTTTTCTATCGTTCCAGTATTAAGGAATAGAAATTTCCAAGGCCAATATATTGGCCTTGGAAATTTCTAACATCAAATATTGATTAACGTGACGTAAATAAGACAGTTTTGTTATCGTTAACTATTAAGGAAAGTATATTGCGTCAAATATTGATAGATGTAACATAAATAAGACAGTTTTGCTATCGTTCCAGTATTAAGGAATAGAAATTTCTAATCATCAAATATCGATAAACATAAATAAGACAGTTTTTCTATCGTTCAAGTATTAAGGGAAAAAAGGTATCTAACATCGAATATTGGTAAATGTAATGTAAATAAGTTATCATTTTCTTTTTTAAATCTAAGAATCCAGTTTGTCATTAAAATCGTTACTAGGGAAGAATTTGGGTTATATCGAATCAAACATCGTATCGAAATGACTTTGCTGTTAACGAAACAGCCGAAGGATCGTGCTGACAAAAATCATAATT
Source organism: Palaemon carinicauda (assembly GCF_036898095.1). Taxonomy (NCBI): domain Eukaryota; kingdom Metazoa; phylum Arthropoda; class Malacostraca; order Decapoda; family Palaemonidae; genus Palaemon; species Palaemon carinicauda. The sequence continues at coordinate 2,477,567 of NC_090752.1, read as the reverse complement.
TACGAAGGATTTCAAGTTATTGGAGCCGATATACATCTCTATGAAATGGATGTTGTGGTGAGTTTAATGAATGTTGAACATAATTATTTATTTTAATTATCTTTGATGAAATAGATAATTTTAATACTGTGTATTTTATTCCCTTTCCTCACTGGGATATTGATTTTAACTTGTCTACTTGTTTTGGTTTTAAATACCAACCTTCCACTAAAGTCGAGTGAACTACTTCTCGGTCAGGTCCATATTAATCATCTAACGAAACATTTTCATTATAACTTATACAATTCCTTGATTGTAGCATCTTCCAAATCATATGATCTTGTGAAAAGTAATGTCTTTAGTTTCTTCTTAAATTCAATTGCTCCCTTTAGGTCCTTCATTTCAGTTGGCAGTTTATTATAATGTCTAGGCGCACAGTAGCTAAAAGTTGCCCAAATTATGAGGTAACGGGCATGATCGGTGTTTTAAGGCCCTATTTAACTATATTGTCACCTGTTCTAACTACTCCAGCACTGTTGAGGGCACACAAGTAACTAATGATTTTTTTTCCAGATAAAACATTATTTCAAGTAATTTCAATAAAATAAGTTTGATTCAATACAACTCAAGTTATCAATTTGAATCGGTTCAAGTTCCTCTCAGTTATTCAAAGTCTATTAAGTTGACTCTGTAAAACTACAGAACTCGATCGTTTGATTCAATACAACTCAAGTTATCAATTTGAATCGGTTTAAGTTCCTCCTAAGTTATTCAAAGTCTATTTAATTGCCTCGGTAAAACTACAGAACTCGATCATTTGACTACTGACTAGACCTCGTTTCACAAATATTTTTTATTCCAAAATGTTCAATTGAGATAGAGCCTTTATTGGTAAATCCAAGTCTTTAACAAAGACTCGAAGAATGTTCTTATATAAAGCAGCGCTTGCAAGGCAATAGTGTTAAAAAGCAAAGCGATTTCTTGGTTTAATAACTCATTAATACTTAGTTTTTAGCTCTCTTTTGGCTTGAACTGTTCGAAATTTAAAGCTTTCTTTTAAAAATACTTTTTTCGATTTTTAGCTACCCATTGGCCAGGCCTATCGAAATATAATAAGAAAAAAAATTTAAATACTGTATTTTATTTCCATTTTTAGCCACCCATTGGCCAGGCCTATTAAAATGTAAACCTTTTTTTAAAAATTCTTTATTATATTTCCCTTTTTAGCTACCCGTTGGCTTGAACTATTAAAATGTAATATTTTCTTTAAAAAAAAAACGTTGATTTTATTTGATTCTAGCTAGCTGTTGGGTTAAAATATTCAAAATGTAAAACTTTTTCTAAAAATATTCGAGTTTATTACCCGTTGGCCACAACTATTAAAATGTAATATTTTCTTTGAAAATATAGTTGATTTTATTTCCGTTTTCAGCTATTCATTAACTTCAACTATTAGAATGTAAAATTTTCTTTAAAAACTACTCAATTATATTTCTAGTAAATTTATAATGGAAAATTAAATATAAGTAAATTTTCATTTGAAGCATTGATCCTATCCTCAAGCTATAGTTAATAAAACAGTCTTACAGTGATGAAATATAAGAATGACCAAGCGTAGCCAAGTGTAAATTTATTCCTAATTTAATAAAAGTATTTCTGTAACATCATAAATATCGATAAATATAACGTAAATAAGACAGTTTTGCTGAAAATTAAATTAAGAATCTAGTTTGCCATTAAATCGTTGTTAGGGAACAATTTGGGTTATATCGAATCAACTTTGTATCGAAATGACTTTGAAGAGACTTGCTGTTCAAATTGGACTTGGGGTCTATGGCATTTTGTCAAGAAGCTCCCGTCTGGAGACAAGCTCCGGGCAATCAACAGGAGAAGAAGAAGAAGGAAAAGAAAAAGAAAATGAAACAGAAATAGAAACATAAAAAGAAACAAACAGAAACAAGAAGAAGAAGAAGAAGAAGAAACAGAAGCAGAAAAAGAAACAAACCGAAGAAGAAGAAGAAGGAGGATCATGTTGACAACAGACTATAGGTTCCAGATTATAGCTACGGAAGATTTAAAGTTATAGGACCCGAAATATATATCTATGAAATTGATGTTCAGGTGAGTTTATGAATTTCTAACATAATTACTTGTTTAGTTTGATTATTTTGGATAAAATGATCCGTAGGAAAAAGGCAAAGATTTTTACGTCAATGGACTCGCTGAGTGTGGTAATGTAAGCCAGGCATCTATTTATACCTTCATATCAGTTGCAAGGGGGTTAGTCCCCAGTTCTTTGACTAGCTTTTCTTGCACTTTTTATCATATTTCAGTTGCAAGTTTGCTTTGTTCCCATTTATTAAGAGATGTGTTTCTTGCAGCTTTTATTCATTTAGTGGTATAGTTTGTTTGATGTTTTAAAGAGTTTATATGATATTTTCATTTAACTTTTGGTTTATAGAAAGGTAGTCTGATAAAATATATATAATATCTGAATTATTCAATTTCTCAAATGGGCGTTTTTCAATTTTATATAAATGTAAAGCCAGGTATTTTAAGATCTAATAACTATGCAAAATACAGTAAAGCCCTTTTCTGTTGTTAGATTGTCTAGTTTTCTGTACTTTACTTTAGCTCTGCAATATATTGAAAAAGGTCTCTCTCTCTCTCTCTCTCTCTCTCTCTCTCTCTCTCTCTCTCTCTCTCTCGCTCTCTCTCTCTCTCTCTCTCTCTCTCTCTCTCTCTCTCTATATATGTATATATATATATATATATATATATATATATATATATATATATATATATATATACATACATATATATATATATATATATATATATATATATATATATATATATATATATATATATATATATATATATGCACTTGTACTTTACGTTAACCCGCACAGCAACACATTGATATCATTGTAGTTCAAAATATAAATGAACATCCTATTGAAAATAATCCAGACTCTCAATCCGTTCGAGCTTCGATTAAACCCGATAGTTTCTAGTAATGTAGTGGCTTATTGGAGACCTCCCTGACTGGTGATATGCCAAACTTATTTCATCTTGGATACTGTTAATGTATGTCTAAAGATACCTGTTTTAACTCGCCTACTATCAGTATTTGACTGGAGATGCCTTTTTATCTTGGCTATTGTTAGTGCTTGACTAAAGGTACCTTTTTTACCTTGGCCTCTGGTAGTGTTTGACTAAAGGTACCGTTTTATCCTGGCTACTGTTAGTGCTTGACTGAAGGTACCCCTTTTTAGCTTGGCCACTGGTAGTGTTTGACTGAAGGTACCCTTTTTATCTTGGCTACTGTTAGTGCTTGACTGAAGGTACCCCTTTTTTACCTTGGCCTCTGGTAGTGTTTGACTAAAGGTACCGTTTCGTCTTGGCTACTGTCAGTGCTTGACTTAAGGTACCCATTTATTACTTAGCCGCTGTTATTAACGTATGTTAATGTATGACTAAAGGTACCTTTTTTACCTTGGCCACTCGTAGTGTTTGACTACAGGTACCTTTTTTAACTTGGCCACTTGGTAGCGTTTGACTAAAGGTACCCTTTTTTGTCTGGGCTACTGTTAGTACTTGACTAAAGGTACCCTTTTTACTTGGCTACTGTTAATGTATGACTAAAGGTAGCTTTCTTTTATCATGGCTACTGTTAATGTATGACTAAAGGTACCTTTTTTATCCTGGCTACTGTTAGTGCTTGGCTGAAGGTACTCCTTTTTAACTTGGCCACTGGTAGTGTTTGACTGAAGGTAGCTTTCTTTTATCTTGGCTACTGTTAATGTATGACTAAAGGTACCTTTTTTTATCCTAGCTACTGTTAGTGCTTGGCTGAAGGTACTCCTTTTTAACTTGGCCACTGGTAGTGTTTGACTGAAGGTAGCTTTCTTTTATCTTGGCTACTGTTAATGTATGACTAAAGGTACCTTTTTTTATCCTAGCTACTGTTAGTGCTTGGCTGAAGGTACTCCTTTTTAACTTGGCCACTGTTAGTGTTTGGCTGAAGGTACCTTTTTTAACTTGACCACTTTGTAGTATTTGACCAAAGTTAGCTTTTTTTATCTTAGCTACTGTTAGCGTTTGACTAAAGATACCCTTTTTTATCCTGGCTACTGTTAGTGCTTGACTGAAGGTACTCCTTTTTAACTTGGCCACTGTTAGTGTTTGACTGAAGGTAGCTTTCTTTTATCTTGGCTACTGTTAATGTATGACTAAAGGTACCTTTTTTATCCTGGCTACTGTTAGTGCTTGACTGAAGGTACTGCTTTTTAACTTGGCCACTGGTAGTGTTTGACTGAAGGTAGCTTTCTTTTATCTTGGCTACTGTTAATGTATGACTAAAGGTACCTTTTTTATCCTGGCTACTGTTAGTGCTTGACTGAAGGTACTCCTTTTTAACGTGGCCACTGGTAGTGTTTGACTGAAGGTAGCTTTCCTTTATCTTGGCTACTGTTAATGTATGACTAAAGGTACCTTTTTTATCCTGGCTACTGTTAGTGCTTGACTGAAGGTACTCCTTTTTAACGTGGCCACTGGTAGTGTTTGACTGAAGGTAGCTTTCCTTTATCTTGGCTACTGTTAATGTATGACTAAAGGTACCTTTTTTATCCTGGCTACTGTTAGTGCTTGACTGAAGGTACTCCTTTTTAACTTGGCCACTGGTAGTGTTTGAGTAAAGGTAGCTTTCTTTTATCTTGGCTACTGTTAATGTATGACTAAAGGTACCTTTTTTATCCTGGCTACTGTTAGTGCTTGGCTGAAGGTACTCCTTTTTAACTTGGCCACTGGTAGTGTTTGACTGAAGGTAGCTTTCTTTTATCTTAGCTACTGTTCATGTATGACTAAAGGTACCTTTTTTATCCTGGCTACTGTTAGTGCTTGGCTGAAGGTACTCTTTTTTAACTTGGCCACTGTTAGTGTTTGACTGTAGGTAGCTTTCTTTTATCTTGGCTACTGTTAATGTATGACTAAAGGTACCTTTTTTTTCTTGGCTACTGTTAGTGCTTGACTGAAGGAACTCCTTTTTAACTTGACCACTGGTAGTGTTTGACTAAAGGTAACTTTTATCTTGGCTACTGTTAATGTATGACTAAAGGTACCTTTTTTAATCCTGGCTACTCTTAGTGCTTGACTGAAGGTACTCCTTTTTAACTTGACCACTGTTAGTGTTTGACTAAAGGTAGCTTTCTTTTATCTTGGCTACTGTTAATGTATGACTAAAGGTACCTTTTTTTTACCCTGGCTACTGTTAATGCTTGACCGAAGGTACCCCATTTTAACTTGGCCACTGTTAGTGTTTGACTGAAGGTAGCTTTCTTTTATCTTGGCTACTGTTAATATATGACTAAAGGTACCCCTTTTTTACCTAGGCCACTGGTAGTGTTTGACTAAAGGTACCTTTTTTAACTTGACCACTTTGTAGTATTTGACCAAAGTTAGCTTTTTTTATCTTAGCTACTGTTAGCGTTTGACTAAAGATACCCTATTTTATCTTGGCTTCCTATAGTGCTTAACTAATAGTACCCTTTCTTAACTAGGCTACTATTAATGCTTCACTAAAAGTACCAATATTTTTAACCTGTCTTGATTATAATGTTGACGAAAGGTACTCCTTTTCACTTGGTTACTGTTAATGTTCAACTGAAGGTACCCTTTCTTTACTTGGCTACTGGGAGTACTAAGAGCCAATCCCTTTGTGCAAATGTTTTACTAAAAATGCTCTGTCCTGTCTATTTCTTAGCTCATTTTCATATTCTTACTGAGTTCTATGTCTTTGTTTTACATAAGTAATGTATAACCAATTCACTTCCCCATTTCCCCAAAGTCAAAGTTTGGGGCAACATTAAACTATCATGTTAAATGAAGTATCAGCTGTTTTTTATATATATTTGTAGGTATTATTAACCTCAAATACTAATCTTGCTTGAGGGTACACTCGAGCACACTATTCTATCTTATTTCTCTTCCTCTATTCTGTTAATGTTTTTTATAGTTTACACTGGAGATATATATTCTAGTGTTACTGTTCCTGAAAAAAATTTTCTTTTTCCCTTTCCTCACTGAGCTATTTTCCCTGTTGGAGCCGCTGGTCTTATAGCATCCTGCTTTTCCAACTAGGGTCGTAGCTTAGCAAGTAATAATAATAATACCTCTGTTAAGATTAGGGATAGTTTAAACTCAAGGGTGATCTTATAATCCGTTTTTCACAGCTCTGGTGTTTTGACCGTTCAAGATCAGCGAATTACATTAGCTACTACAGCCCCATACAGGAATTTGTTGGACAAGTTGAACGGTAAGGAATATTAAACTTGAATATTAACTTTCTTTGTAAAAAAAATTTAGCATCATTGTTATCAAAGGTGTATCTTATAATTTGGATATTGCAGACTAATAGTTAAATTTGGTTCACTGACTTAGTTCTTGGTAAAATGGAGAACTGAAATATATTTCTTATGATTTTAAGAGAATCATTCAAAATGTCATAGCTTTAGTTTGTTAAATAACGTTTAATATTTTGACCATGGGTTTTTTTTTTTTTTAATGTTCTTTATATTAACATTATAAAAAAGCTATAAATTGTTTTGTTTAGCTACAAAAATTGCTTTATGGTATTGCTCTAAGATTTATGGCTCTCATCAATAACGTGTTGCGCAAATTTATGCAACAGCCTCTTTTGTTATACAAAGTAAAGGTTTTTAATAAGAAATTTGTTATAAACATATGTATTTCGAGACAATTGATTAGCAACTAGCATTAAAAGTAACCTTTTGGCATAATAAGGAAATATTCATCTTTACAATTATGATGTATGAAAACAAACTTTGTTTTAAAAAAACCACATTCCATGTCTAGCTGAAATATGTCAATTTGTTGTTGAATACCAAGACTTTATGAAGGACTTAATATCTCGTTTATATAGTGACTGCTTAACTTTATCTAGCTACTTGAAAAATTTTGCCAATTCCAATGACTTAGTTTTCATAATATAGGGAGGAATGTAGCTGATCTCAGTTGATAAGCGAAATGTAGACTATTAAGGAATAATTTATGCTTTATACTCTCGTATTCAAATAAGATTTGGTTTTTATATTGATATTATTTTACAGGTTCTTTAGTACACCAACTGGTAAAAGCATCCACGATTGAGAATATTCTGAAAAACGTTTTGTTATGCTGCACCGAGACTCATCAACGACCTCCCACTTGATGTCAAGAATAGCAAAAATGTGGCAGCCTTCAAGAAAAACCTGAAGACTTATCTCTTTGGAAAGTGTTATAATAGTGATCTGAAAACTATTAAGCCTGAATACAAATGCTAGCGAATAACTGAAAAGATACAGAGCAAAATATAAGGCCTGCCTGAACAGACTCTTGGTGTCTGATGGAGGGCGAGAAATAAACCCCTAAAAGTAAAAGTAAGTACACAAAGCAGGTCTCAAAAACAAGCTCTAATGCTAGCGGGAAATCACTTGACAAAAACTGATTGGAGAAGGCTGATTAAGTACAAACCCAGAGGAGATTATTTTGAACAGGGATGAACATACAGGGGATGTTCCATGGTCAAAATGTTAGAAACGCCACAGCTCATAGTACAGGACACCTTGAGTTCAAAATTAAGAACAGAATGAATACAACCTATCAGGCAACTTTTCTTATCATGAAATCAATGAAGAGCAAAATTATGTAAAAAAAAGCGTTGTAATTTGAACAACAATTACATACTGTACATGGGATGTTCCATCGTCAAAATATTAGAAACACCACAGCTCATAGTACATGACACCTAAAATTAAGAACAGAATGAACACAACCGATTAGCAACTGTAAATAACAAAGAAGATTTCTTATGACATCAACGAAGAGCAAAATTATGTAAACAAAAGTTCAAAGTATGTGCAATTTGGTGAAATATTGATTGAAGCTTAGAAAGAAAAAAACAAGGGGCAATGAGAGAGCTTTGTCTGTAGACCTGGAACGTAGGTTTGCTTGAAAGGATAAAATGCAAATAAGCTCAACTCATAGAACAGAATGACGAATATGGAATTTGAAACCAGATGAATTATCATCACAAGCGTTTTGAGTAAGCTGTCTAATTATAAAAAAAAAATTTGGCGAGAATAGTTGAAAAAAAGGAAAACCAGTAAGATGATCTCAGTGTAGAAGACAGGTCATCTATTTGTCACCTATTGATGACCTTATTCGTAAAGTACTACAATTACTTAGGAAGTGTTGTTTATTTCGAAAATACAGTAGAATGTGCTTGAAGTCTTATAAGAGATTTTTACAAAATCATATCCAGAGATGCTAAAATGAAAAAGAATTCAACTCCTCAACTGTAATGGCTGCACTTTAAATATGCGGCCCCGAGACTATATAATAAGCTCCCACGAAACATTCGAATGATTGAAGACATTAAGGCTAAGAGGAAACCGAAGACTTTCTTATTTCATGAGTCTTTTGACAGTGACGATTTAACAGTAAATGAACAATACGCGATATGAAACGTTAAATACTCTGAACGAACAAGGTAAAACGACAGTGGAGATCCTGTAAAGAATACAAGCTACTCTTACTAACGTTTAAGATACTGAACCAAAATGAACCAAAATATCTAAAAGAATGCCTGAATAAACTAGAACTAGAAACAAATGTTAACATAAGACACATGAGTGACAAACATAGGCTATCTGAACCAAGAACAAATAGCAAATTTGGTGAAAGGGCTTTTAGATACTATGCGCCTAGACATTATAGTAAACTCTCAACTGAAATGAAGGACCTAAAAAGAGCAATTGAATTTAAGAAGAAACTGAAGACATTACTTTTCACAAGATCATATGATTTGGAAGATGCTACAATCAAAGAATTGTCTAAGTTATTATGAAAATGTTTCGTTAGATGATTGATATGGACCCGCCCGAGAAGTAGTTCACTCGACTTCAGTGGAGGGTTGGATTTAAACCCAAAACAAGTAACAAGTGGAGTTCCCCTGCTGTATGGGACTGGAAAAGCAGCCATCATAGTAAGTAAAGGACAAGAGTTTGTGGATCAGTTTCCAGAACCTATAGAAGCAGATGGAGACTTGATTACTTAGCCCTTTAAGTGACAATGAACATATGCTATGTCCGGATGTGCATACTCAATTGGGCACTATTGGATAGATTTTACATTCAGTTATTACCAGATTTTTTTCATTTATCTAGGTGTGAAAATCTTATGAACTGTAATATTCTCAATGGAAAAGAAAATGGCTATATAGCTTAGAAAATTAATTCTTATCGTTAATAGTTGTTTTGTTGAGATACACTTGAGTTAAATGTACCCCCCAGAAAAGTCTTGTGGCTCGAGTCCCAAATGTTTTAGTGAGAGATTGTCACTCAAAGGGCTAAGTGAATGTATAAAAACAAGGTACAAACTGTATTGGCACAGTCACATGTAAAATCAGTTGAATAACCAGTTGGAGAATGACAGAGATAAGAAACGTGATATTTAGCATTTGTAAAGGCATTTATTTTCCAATTGATCATACAGGAATTGATAAGTACCAAGTGACTGCAGAACAAGAGAAACGCCCAAGATATTTTTTATTGGTGAAGAGCTAATGATACACCAATAAGGATAGACTGGAAGAACAGGAACAGGAAAAATATGTAGATAGTAGAATGGTAGAGTTATGTGGTATAATATAATAAAAGGAAACGGGAAAAAGGAAAGTATAGTAAGATAAATGTTTTACCACTAGAACACTCATTATTGGAGTCGGCTGGTAAAGAAAAGAATCAGGCCAGTAGAGAATAAAACTGAAAAGATAATTTTCTTACCAATTGACATAGAACGAGATAGAATTAGAAGCTAATGTGGAGGATGAGATATAGCAGGAATAAAGGGAATCTAGACAAAATAATTCCAAACAAAAAGCTGGTCACAATATAGACTGTGAAATTGAATTGACACTCCAACAGGTTGCAGTGATTGTTGCCCAGGAAGCTTTGATCATATCAGCGAGATGATAAGAGTGCCTTCAAATATGTGTCTGCTATGAATAGCGAGGAACAAGGGATAAACTAGAAAGGAATTAATAATGAAGAAATAACTCAACAATACCAGAAAAGGGATATCGAAGAATTCGTCAAGGTTCATTCAATTAATGGGGAAGAGGAAAAAAAGTAGCTGTGGGGAAAATGGAACTCAATGACTGTAAAAAAAAGATCATCACAGGCATATCTTTCAATACAAGAACTTCTGGACCAAGTTAAGAATAGCAATGAAAATGGTCGAAAATAAGTGGAAAATCAGGAGATAATAGAGAAATACTGCGAATAGTGAAACACTGGAACAAGACAGAAGTAGTTTGCACCTGTTCAGCACAATATCCAACAGAAGGGCAGATATGGATGGAACCACTACAAACCAGAGATGATCTATGCTTATATAACTGATGCCTCCAGAGCAGGCGACCCTCATAAAGATCAGTACCAGGGACAGGGAAGGAACCAGGCCTCTTGCATCGAAATCTATTCCTTCCATAGGTGAGTGTTAAGTATTTAATGATGATAGGTTTTAGTTACCTAAGAGATTGTAAGGGCCATCCATATACCCTTACTTCTTAAGTATGCTTGTAATTAAGTGTTTAGGAAATCAAAATAAATCTAGGTTATCATGAGTGGAGCTGTGAATTGGCTAAAGCACAGCACCTTGATTTGGTAAATCTTGTGTATGAAAAGGAATCTTGAGCAAAAGAAATATGTATTTCAATAGTAGGACTGCTTATACATCGCTAATTTTAAGAAATTTCTGAAAGCATTCACTTCCAAAAAGTTTCTCTAGTTCAGCAATAACACACAAGACCTAATTATTTCTCATGATGCTGCTAGGAAAGGGAAGTTAGATTAACACTAATAACATTTAAGCTTTCATAATTATAAATTAATGGAAGGGTTTACCTAACAAGATAAAATGTTTATTAAGGAGTGTTCTATAAGTTTCATGATATCTAAGGCACCCCAGGTTCTCTAGGCTCTAAAATTTATTTTTTTCTTTTATTATTTTTCAGATGGATCTGCTTTTGACATTGGCAGTAAATACGCAGAACTAAAAATGTATATGAAGACCTGTGCATCTTTTGGAAAAGCTATCAAAGGCCTCTGGTGGCCTCTTTCTAATCTGGATCTAGAACTTATAATGGTAAGACATGATAAAACCAATGTTATTGTATATAGAACTTGGGTAAATAGGAGTAAACAACAACAACAACATATAATTTAAAGCCAAGATTTCCAGCTTCACTAAAATCATACTCCAATTAAAGGAGGCTTTGTATAGTTAGGAAAAAATTACTTTTAAAACTTGTGATTTAAGAAAAATTTAAAGTATTTTAAAGGATTTTAAAGTATTTTAAAGGATTTTAAAGAATTTTAAAGGATTTTAAAGGATTTTAAAGAATTTTAAAGGATTTTAAAGAATTTTAAAGGATTTTAAAGGATTTTAAAGGATTCTAATAAAAATCAAAAGATTGTACAAGGTAATTAACTTATATCTTATTTCAGAAAATAAGCTGGAGTTCTTCAGGAAAAATCTTGGACTTCTGAAAAGTTATTAACAACAACTAAAATGTATGACTCGAAAGTTCTTGAAGATCTACAAATTTTGAAGGAAATTATCACGTTGCAGCATTGCAATTAGGTAGGTGTTTCATGAGCTTGAAATATGCTTCATTTGGTGAAATTTTCAACTTGGGTGCAATAGTGATACTTGTTTAAATGTGGCCAGAAATACAGCTAATTTTGTTGAAACTCACAATAACTTGAGTTGAAAATGATGGGTACATTATAAAGGAAATTTAAATTTATATAATATCCTTGGCAATAGCTTTTTAAATATCCTAGTTCGTTTAAAATCACTAACAGAACTTTGCTCAGGGAGCCTTTATAACGTTTACAACTCTCTCAGGAGGCCTAAATCACTATCAGTCTATAATATCATAAATACAAGAACAATTAATCTGAGAAATACTTTAATACAAATACAAAATTTTATGAAAGAAAAACTTTTAAGAATTTGTATTGCAGTCTATCATTCCTCTTGTGGGTCAGTTCTGGAGCAATGTATAAAATTGTTTGGTATTTAAAAAGTACAGTGAGAAAGTTAGTTATTGGGAGCATGAAGTAATGAGAGACCCAATTAGAGAAGTACTCGGCCAATTCATGCTGTGAATCCAAGTCAAATCAGGGAAGGGTTGGGGAGAATATTCTACCAAATTTTGTAGATATTTTGAAAGTCTGGTACGAGTTATAGCCAGGTCCAAGTAGCAATAATAATGACAACTTGATTTTAAGGGCTTAATCAGTAGACTTTTCTGCCATTCAAATTTCAGATTGATAGTCACCTCTAAATACGATATTAAATTCTTCAAGATTTACCTGTTTGTTACAGATGTTTTCCAAGGGCTCCCTCCAGTCATCCGTGAGGGAGAACTAAAAAACACCTGTAACAAACAGGTAAATCTTGAAGAATTTTCCACTGTATTTAGAGGTAACTATCAACCTGAAATTCGAATTGCTGAATGTCTACTGATTAAGGCCTTAAAACCAACTTTGAATAATGGAACTTCAAGATTTCCATTAACAATAATAATGATTATAGAAATAATGGTAATATAACAATTAATTTACTCTTATATTGATATATATCTTTAGATGATAATACAATACTCTATCACCTTGGTAATTCCATTAGCTTTCAAATGTAATTTAACTAAATAAAACTTCAGAAAGTATTCCTTCATAACTCACTAAAGACTCCCAACATTGGTCATAAGTCTGCCCCAACTTTGACACACTTTATAAAAGGGGCCTTGATACTCTTTTGCTTGAGGCCTGGCTTAAACTCAATGTCTTCATCATAATATTTTGTCATCCAAATAGACCTTAGGGTGAAATGACATAATTAACTTATTTCTTGTCTCCTCAGATAATCTTGGTGGTAAATCTAGTGGAAAGATTAGTGATCAAGAAAACTTCAAATTTATACCTCAAGATCCCAAGGAAATTGGAAGTTTTAGAAGAAGTTTTAAGAAAAGTTTCTGAAGAAATGAAGACTGCGTTACCATCATCATTAGTGCGTTGAAGTTTCGTTTGCAAGATAAAACTTCAGCCCATTAGCCTGAAGTTTTAGAATGTCATGTCCAAATGGAAAATTTGTGTTATATTTATGCAAATTAGTAATTTAAATACTTAGTGTTATTCAAAGGATTCTATAAATATCAGGTAGTTTAGTATACTTCAGGTATCAGAATATATCAGGATACATTCATCTAAATCTTGGTCAGATGCCAGGGAAATTTACCATTTCAAGATACCTAAAAAGCTGATGTGGAATCAGGTAGTTAGTACGTTCAGTGTATAGCTTGGAGACAGTTTCAAGCTATCAACATTCAATAGCTATCTACTGTAAATACAATTAATTTTGCCAAATTTGTTAGACCAGTGAGGTAATTAACATAATTCCCAGTAGTTTTAGTACATTTTGCCTATGTAATTGCTGGTTGTACAATAGTTACGTACAATGGAATTGAGTTTTGCAACTATTTCTTTGGGGTAGTTAGGGATAGTTTTGTGACGTAGAACCAGCTAGGCAACAGCTAAATTGCCCAAGTAATGTCTAGAAAAAGAAATTGATTTCTAATAATTTTATGCAGTTCCGAATAATAGGGATTTGTAGTTAGGGCATTCATCGAAAATTAATTAATTATGGCAAAGTTCAAAATGAATTCTAAGTCTTGCACGACTGTGAGAGTACATATGCATTAGTTCTTAAATATTTACATTGTTAAAATTTAGTTTAGAATATACCAGTCTTGGTGTTAGTTACAATTTATTATGTGGAATATTCAAGAATATATTTTATTGACTAAAGGAGAATCTGCCATTTTAATTGGCATATCAGACTTAGCCTTAGATAGTTACAGTCTATGATAAGGAATATTCAAAAAGAAATTTTATTGATACATGGAGAATTTGTCATTTAAGTAGAATATCAGACTTAGTTTTAGATAGTTACAGTCTATGATAAGGAATATTCAAGAAGAGATTTTATTGATAAATAGAGAATCTGCCAGTTTAAGTGGCATATCAGACTGTTTTAAACAGTTACAGTTTATGATAAGTCATATTTAAGTAGATATTTGCCATAATTTTCAAGCATTAGATAGTATGTTAAGTTAATTTTAAGTTTGCCATGAAAATAATGCATCTTGTTAAACTTCAGAAATGTTTAGATAGAAAGATTATACTTTAAATTCTGTTTAAAATCTTATCAAATCAGCATTATCATGGCATATCTGCATATTTCAAGTCACTGTCGGCGTATGGAGGTTAAAAAGTTTTACTTTCAAGGAATTCTAGTATATTAGCAATGGCATTTTAGATGTATATGGTATAAATCAGTAAGTAACCTTAAATATTGTGGCTTAATTGACAAGGCACACTTAGAAGCAGAGTTTTTGAGACTGTTATGTTGATTGTCATTTTGGAAGTATCAAGAACTCATTATGAATGTTTTAATAGATGAAAAAACTAAGTACATTAAAACTAAAATTGCTGCTTCAAGAAAAAGTTAGATTGCAGTATCTAGATTTGATAACCATTGCTTATTTCAAAACCCTATTAAATTGGCGTTTGACGTATGAGTTAATACGTAAACTCATCTTAGAATATAAAATCTTTCGAAAAGTTTCCCTTACTGACGATAGTTTTAGATGCCGTATTTAGATTGTTAAGTAAACTCAAACCGAGCGCAAGTTAATGCGAGTTTTAGACAGTAAACTAAGATATATCAGGTATCTATAAAGATTAATAATGAACAAGGATATTTCTAGTATATAAAGACTGATAGTAAACAAGGATATTTCTAGTATCTATAGAGACATAGTAGCATCAGTTATGGCAAGCCTTGTTCTGCTTAGTGTTTTCTTGAAGGATTTCAAAATAAGCTTAAAAACTTCAGAATTTTCACCAGAGCACTGTATATTATTATTATTATTATCATTATTATTATTATTACTATTATTATTATTATTATTATCATTATTATTATTATTATTACTATTATTATTATTATTATTATTATTATTATTATTACTACTAGCCAAGCTACAACCCTAGTTGGAAAAGCAAGACGCCATAAGCCCAAGGGCTCCAATAGGGAAAAATAGCCCAGTGAGGAAAGGAAATAAGGAAATAAATAAATGATGAGAACAAGTTAACAATAGATCATTCTAAAACAGTAACAATGTCAAAACATACTTATATTATAGAAGGGAAAATTTGTTTGCTTTTGTAGGTTCCTAAGCTATGTGGGTAGATGCTCTTCAACTACCTCTATTGCAATAATTTTAAATTTGTATCTAAGTAGTTACATTAAATTCAAGTAGCTTTAGGACACCAGTGACATTTCATGCAATTATCAGAAGTGAAATCTTAAACTAGAATTCTTTTTATATCAAAGGAATAGTCATATTAGTCAATATTTTGGAATTAGATTTTAAGAAAAAAATATTTTACATTCTTTAAATTTATAAGTATAAATATCTTGAGAAATTATCTTTTAGTATTTCTGATTCATAGAACTTATAAATTTTATTTACCAACGCCACAGTGACTTGATATATGGAGTTTTTTAGGTTAAGGTATAAATAATCATGTGAATGTTAAATGTTTCACACAATTCCCATTAAATTAACTTTTTTATTAATTTAAAAGCTTGAAATTGCCAATTCAAATAATGGGAATATTTTGTTTTATGTGAATGTTAATGTTTCCCAAAATTCCCATTAAACTTAACTTTTTTTTTATCAAGTTAAAAACTTAAAATTGCCAATTCAAATAACGAATATTTTGTAATACCAATTTATATTTTTTATTGTACAAGGACTTCTGTATTTCAACTTAGGCTCTGTTACAGTTCTCAGTCACAATAGGACCTTGTAGGATGTTCTAAGTTTTAGTTAAGTCTTTAGACGTGTTGATATTAATATGAGTATATCTTGTATCAATAGGTATATTATGTAGTGAGGCTTTACAATTTAGGTTTGAGATATTTCTAGTGTGGCTCTACAATCTAGGTTTGATATACTTGTAGTGAGGCTTTACAATCTAGGTTTGAGATATATCTAGTTTGGCTCTACAATCTAGGTTTGAGATTTATAGCAAGGCGCTCTACAATCTAGGTTTGAAATATTTCTAGTGTGGCTCTACAATCTAGGTTTGAGATATTTGAAATGAGGCTCTACAATCTAGGTTTGAGATATTTGAAATGAGGCTCTACAATCTAGGTTTGAGATATTTGAAATGAGGCTCTACAATCTAGGTTTGAGATATTTGAAATGAGGCTCTACAATCTAGGTTTGAGATATTTGAAGTGAGGCTCTACAATCTAGGTTTGAGATATTTGAAGTGAGGCTCTACAATCTAGGTTTGAGATATTTGAAATGAGGCTCTACAATCTAGGTTTGAGATATTTGAAATGAGGCTCTACAATCTAGGTTTGAGATATTTGAAGTGAGGCTCTACAATCTAGGTTTGAGATATTTGAAGTGAGGCTCTACAATCTAGGTTTGAGATATTTGAAATGAGGCTCTACAATCTAGGTTTGAGATATTTGAAGTGAGGCTCTACAATCTAGGTTTGAGATATTTGAAGTGAGGCTCTACAATCTAGGTTTGAGATATTTGAAGTGAGGCTCTACAATCTAGGTTTGAGATATTTTTAGTGGGGCTCTACAATCTAGGTTTGATATATTTCCAGTATGGCTCTACAATCTAGGTTTGATATATTTGTAGTGAGGCTCTACAATCTAGGTTTAGGATATGTGAAGTAAGGATTATCCCTTCCTGTGTTGTTATCCACAGAAAACAGATAAGAGACAATTTTAGATATTCAATATTAGAAATTGGTTTTCCCTCCTCTCTTCCTGTACATGCTTCTCTCATTGCTCCAAAGTATCACTGCTGACACTTTGGCTGTCTCTCTTCCTGAAGCCTATATATGCTTCTTTCTCTGTAATTTGCTCTGTACACTTCATGCTCCTAAGCATCACTGTACTCTTGAAACTTTGGCTCGAGTCATTTTGTTTTGAATAGTGTTACTTTTAGATTTATCATTAACATTCTGATCTTGACTTGGAAGGATAGTAAACTATGTTTAAACGTTTAGCGTTGATATATTTGTATTAAACAGAGGTTTTAATTACATTTTAAGTTATATTAGCAGTACATTCCATTTAGCTAATGTTTTATGTTGGAATTCAGTTTGCCTACTTTTTCTTGTCCAAATATTTAGTAAGGAAAGCCTCTTGCTAGGACAGTTAGGAGACAAAATGAGAATTTGAGTAATTTATGTAAACTTTACTAAACAGAAAGTGTCATGAATTAGTATGCCTCATCTCAGGACAAAGAGTTGAAATACAGAAGTTCACATATATGAAATGTGTAGTTAGAAAAACTCCGAAAGATTGTAGTAGTTAGAACTTGGAAAGATTTAAAAATAAAGAGAGCTCCTTGGAGTCAATATTGCAATGGCCCAAGGGAGTGTTCTCGGCAGGGAGTAAAACCAGCCAGTTATCAGCCTCGGAGTAGATTCAGGGACCCTTTTTCTAAGCTGACAGCTGATTGCTGAGATGGTAAAGTCCCCCTTCTTTCCTTGTGCTCTTCCAGTGTATACCCGTTTTCTATGTCTGTTGACTAGTATCAGTACCTTTTCAATGTAAGGGGAGACTGCTATGCACAGAAGTTCAAGGTGGGATTGTAATGTTATTTCTGAGAAGAGCCATATGCTTACCTTCTCTCTAATTAATGTCTGTGATTTAGTATGTATGCAAATACTTTAGTCTTACTTTTAATGTTTTATGGGACATTACGTAAAAATGTGTATAGTTTTTCCAATCAAATTTCATTGTAGCAATGTCGAAGAGTAATTAACCACTGAAAATTCTTAGTACAATTCTTCTGTGAATGACTCATGAGGAACTATATTGGGTTTAAGCATACACTTCGACATTCTACTTATATTTTTTTCTTAAGATTTCTCACAGGTCGTATTGTTATAGAAAATCTGTAGTTTCTTGCAAAACCTCATAGAAAAACTAGGATTTTTTAGGATTGTAGTTTGTCACTCGGTGAATATTTTAGATTTTTATATTTGCATCTCAATTTAAAGCTTTTAGTTACTGGTTTTCGATTAATGTTGTGTAAATTCGAGTATCTAATACGGAAGATTTTAACCCAGAGCCTTATTTATTTCTGAAAACGTATTTTTCGAAATCAGAACTTTCCATTCTTTCTTAGTGTGAATTTGATTGCCTGTACCACATACTGATTTTTTTAATACTTTACATGAACTGTATTTTACATTATTGGTAAGTATCGATATATATTCATATCCTATCAGATGTCTCAAAAAGTAGAAATTATTTAATTGAAGTATCAAGTCTAAAGTTATTCCTTCTGTCAAGTATATAACAATACTGTTTTACATTGTTGACACATGCTGCTGTTTCTAAAGGTGGTAGCAGCTTAAGGCTTTAAGTATTTCTTCGTCTTAGGCTTTACATTTTAAATGCATTTGATATAAAGGCGATATGAAAAAGCATGATTCCCACTTTCTCTTGTTTGAAATCTTTCAAAATCATAACATCAAAAGTTAGACAATGGAGTGGGGTTATTAATCTCGAATGCATTTTGATGGAAATGGTCCCCCTATATTGGAGAGAGAAAGTATTAGGCAAGAATGTTTCTCCTTAGATTGGACTAAAACACACTATTAGCCAAGATATTCGTTTTAGATGGGACATGCAAAGTATTAGGCAAGAATCTTTGCCTTAGATTGGACAGAAACTAGTATTAGGCGAGATTCCTTGCCCTAGATATAACAGTAACACAGTATTAGGCAAGAATGTTTGCTTAGGTGGGACAAAGACAACGTATTAGGCAAGAATCTTTAGCTTACATTGGACAGAAACTAAGTATTAGGGTATTAGGCAAGAATCTTTGCCCTAGATAGAACAGAAAAATAAGTATTAGGCAAGAAGCTTTGCCCTAGATAGAACAGTAACACAGTATTAGGCAAGAATGTTTGCTTAGGTGGGACAGAGACAAAGTATTAGGCAAGAATCTTTGCCTTACATCGGACAGAAACTAAGTATTAGGCAAGAATCTTTGCCTTAGATTGGACAGAAACTAAGTATTAGGCAAGAATCCTTGTCTTACATTGGACAGAAACTAGGTATTAGGCAAGACTCTTTGCCATACATTGGACAGAAACTAGGTATTGGGTAAGAATCTTTGCCTTAGATAGAACAGAAAGTATTAGGCAAGAATCTTTGCCCTATATAGAACAGAAACTAAGCATTAGGCAAGAATCTTTACCTTAGATTGGACAGAAACTAAGTATTAGTCAAGAATATCTGCCTTACATTGGACAGAAACGAAGTATTAGGCAAGAATCTTTGCCTTACATCGGACAGAAACTAAGTATTAGGCAAGAATCTTTGCCTTAAATTGGACAGAAACTAAGTATTAGGCAAGAATCTTTGCCTTATATTGGACAGAAACTTAGTATTAGACAAGAATCTTTGTCCTAGATACAACAGAAACAAAGTATTAGGCAAGAATCTCCACCCTAAATGGGACAAACAAGGTATTAGGTGAGTCTTGGAAAGGATCGGATATTAACCTTTTATAGACTTGAGAAAGACACCATCTTATAAAAAGCTTTCTTTGGAGCTCAATGGCTTTGTGAGATGCCTGGTAATGGCTGAATGCAAAAACTGATTTGTAGAACAATTGGTTATCCTGTTCCTAAATGATCGTTTGGAAACCAACCTCATGTTCAGGTTATCTCTCTGAAGGGTTAAGTGTTTTGGAAAATTCTTCGTTGTTAATACTTTGAAAGTGTCATTTTACATACCAGGAGACTGTAGACTCTGGGTTTAGTGTTTCTAAAATTTTGCTAAAGGAAGATAGATTAGTCTTTAGGACTAGGAAAGGATAGACATGTGATTTTTTCCCTACTTATTAGTAGGTTTTGATGCACAGGAAGTTTTGAAAATGTCCAGCTTGTAAATCATGATGACATTTTTTATTAAAGAAGTATTGATTTATAGTGATATCGAGTTCGTGTGGTTGGTTCTTGGTCTAGTTTTGGACGAACCAAAATTGAATTCATGTAAGTGGAATAGGGAATTCTGAAAGTTCTAGATCGTGATGATGTTTGTATTATCTAATCTAATAACAGTTCGTCGTAACTGATGACGACATTCTATGTTCCTCAATAGATAATGAACACATGAATTCCAAAATATGTTATTTCTCCCATTGTCTGTACATTGTTAGGGGTCGCTAGACCAATCCTTGGCTTGCATACCTTGCTAAATGTTGGACACTTCAGATGAGGATTGAAGGAGAGCAGAAACCTCATATCTACTGTCCCTCTGCTCTCTTTTTAAAAGTGAGATAAGACTACTCCAGGGAAGTAAGATTGTTGTTAACACACTTTCTCCATATGCAAGGGTTTCTAGCCTAGTTGGTGGATTTTTACATTTCGGTTAGGTTAACTTAGCTGTGTTTTTGAAGGGCCACCAGTTCTTCTGTGGCAGATTTCTAGTTGACCCTGCAAAGTTTTTGGGAGGTATTCAACAGTCATAAGGATTAATTGATCAAGCCAGCACTCTTAGCATTTGATGAACGTAGTTTCTATACTACGTAGTCCAGAGTCTTTTGTATGGGGAATCTGATCTTCTCAGGTGAAGCCCATAATTCTCTGCAAACAGGGAATATGAAAGAGTTCCATTTGTTTGAGATTACATCAATATAAGACGTTCAACCATATCAAAACGCAATGTCAGGTTTAGAAGTAGGTCAAGACAGCGGCTCCTCAACTTGCAGATCTTTACATTGGCAATGTCTTTCTATATAAAACTCGATTAATTCCAAATGTACTTTTGAAAAAAGCAAATGGTCTGTTTCTTCCGGGGCAAAAACATTTAGTAGCAGTAGTAGTAGTGTTTGAAACTGCTACCAACTTATTTGATTTTTTGTATCATTGAAGATTAGAATTTTCTGATTGAGTTTAGTTTGCTGTAGCTTACGAAATTTTCTTCCCTTGCATTTGTATATCAACTGCTTGGTATGTTGGTATGATGATCTAAGATGTGTTGAAATAACTCTGAGGAGTAGGCAAAAATTGCATCAGCATACTGCAGATCAATCAATTGTCTGCTAGATCTTTTTGTATGGGATATAATTATCGGATGTTGAACTGTCTATTATTCACTCAGTGTTCTATTTAAACCCAATTTTCTTTCAAGTTTGTCCTGCAATGAAACTGTAATTGAGGAGATGAACAGATTGTAAAGGACAGAACCCAGGACATCCCCCTGCTATGATTCTATTTCCTCAGGGAAGAATAAGATTTCTATGCATACAATAAAGACTTGCATTCATGATTGAATGACACGAGCTGGAGTCTTTTCAGAAATTTGATACAAACTCAGTATTTTGCAGATATCTTTCATTGGAGCTTGCAAGTCACTGTGTCAAAGGTCTTATAAGGTCAATAGAGACTATGTATGTGTCTTTTTCTTCCAATGTCTCTAACCTTTATTTGACGCTTAGGTCAAAACCATGTCGTATATCTCCTTCCTAAACCCATAATTGATCCTTGATAGTACAGATTCAGGTATAAGTTTAGCTAAGCACAAGAACATAACTTTTTCCAGTATCTACAAGCTTCATATAGAAGTTGAATACCTTGGCTATTATTGCTGTAGCTCCTCTCTCATCTATTATAATCTGGAATCTAGGATTCTATTAAGGATTTAGGTATTTACTCTTCCCTCCATAGGGCACAGAGGATCTTATACAGCTGATTTTTTAGAATGCAACCCCCGTGCTTGGGATTTTGGTTGGAATGCTATCTTGACCACAACTTTTGCCTTCTTTAATGCTTTATATTCTTCCCAAAAACTTTAAGCAATTCTGAAAGCTTATCGATGTCCTGCATGATTGGTAAATTATGCATATCATCAATAACAAACTCATTAACAGTCTTATAATGGTCCAGTATAACCTTGGATTGCTCATCCCATTAGTTTAGAATTAATTTTCGTTCTTTGGGATGGTCGTGACAGCAAGTGTTCGTACTTAGGTAATTGAGTTTTTCTTAGGTCAATCGATGAATTTGATAACATTTTCAAAGTCTTGTAAGTTGTTTAGATCAACAAAGACTTGTGTTTTCCAGTTATTTCTACACCAGCAGTTATGTGGTATACAGACTTGATGGTATGCCTCTGACCTAAGGTCCCCCACTTCTCGTAGCCAGTGCAAATGGGCGAGTGTTTGTAAGATTTGCATCAGTTCTCATCAAACTATCCAGCATGAAAGCAATTGGTAAACCCAGTTGTTGCTTCTGTAGCTTCTCGTCAGTTTGTATAACTGTTTCCATTCAGTTTATAGGTAAGGTCGACCGTGAATGGCAGAGGCAAGGGATTATGAAAAAGCCCAAGAGACTGTGCGTATATACCCAAGATAAGCGCTAAAGCTCCCTTTTCATCAAGCTAGGACCAAGTTGGGTTAGACAAGGGCTGCTAATGACTCAGCAAGTACACCTATAGGCTCCCCAAAACTCCCATCCTTAGCTCAAGGATGCTGAGGTTGCAGATACTACTCATCACAACATTATATCCACTGCATAGAGGTCTGATTACATTTGCAGACGTCCAAATATGTAAAGATTGGCCCCTGTTCACACTCTCAAAGTATGTGGTCAATCGTCTGGTTTCTGTGTTTTTTATCTTGATATTGAGCTTGAATGTCAAGTTTGTAATGAGATCATTGGGTGAATCATCTAACGGCATTAGAATTCATGTTACTCTCGCCTGCCTTTCCCAGCACGATGTGAAATCTCCAGACAAGACAACCTTGTCAGTCCTGTCGATATTTTGTAATAGTTTATATTCAGCTGATGATTGACGACATTCGATTTGATATCAAGATGTTAGGTGTTGATAGCTTATTTTATATTCAACTAAAAGTGTGTTGCATTGAAGTTTGGTTGTCAATTTTTTTTGGGATAATGAAATTTGGTATATACAATAAAACTCCCAAAAGTGGACATTGTATTAGTTTGTTACAACAGAGCTAGTTTGTCATATACAGCCTGAGGCTGTTTACTCGTTTTTGTTAAATGTGATTTTTGACTGCATTGTCGTGTCTGTAAATGACGACAACATTGATGTTCATCATCTCCAGTATAATACAAATTCATTTTATGAAGTTTGTGGTTTATGACAAGATAGCTGATATTTAGAAGTTAGGGGTTCAGAAAACATTCAATACTTAAGAATTTTGTATGCCCAATGGTAGTTGCACCAGGTAACTTGAACGTGTCTTTAAGATTGATTCAGGAAGTATTTGTTCTTCGTAGTTTTGGGTTTATGCTTCATAAAGTCGAACTAGACTTTTGTAGTCTTTTGGTTTACAGAATTCTTGTTTGGGGTGACTTCTACATTTCTGGAGGCTTATTAAGTTCTGACGTTATAAAAGTGGCAAGGTTCTGTATTAATACCTATGAATTCAAGATCATTTTGCCACACTTTAGCATTCCTGAAACTTTTTTCCCAATTTTACGTTCATGAAGATTTTTACCACACTTGCCTTCATGAAATTTTTTCTCCACAAATTTGCATTCTTTACACCTTTAACCACTTTTGCACTGGAAGCTTTTGTCCCACTCGTGCCATCATTAAGTAACTTTTGCACCCATGAAACTTTTTGCCGTAGCCACACTTTTGCACCCGTAAATCGTAATGCCACTTGAAATCAGGAAGCCTACTATTTTTATACAACTTTCTATTATTACAGGAAGCCTGTTTTTCTGTAGAAATTGATTGTTTGTGTGCTCTACTAAGAAGCCTATACACTTGATTAAATTCTTGACCTTGGAAGTATATTTTAGTTAACATTTTTTTGCAAAGAAGTGTCTCTTGGTTTGTGAGTTTTTCTCTTTTGTTTTTCTTTGAAATCGGAAAACCTAATCTTTCTAAACATCTTGCTATTTACAACAGTAAGTCTCTTTTTCTGTAAAAAAATGTTTGTGTTCTGCTAAGAAGACTATACACTTGGCTAAATTCTTGACCTAGGAGGTATATTTGTTAAATTTTTTACAAAGAAGTGTCTCTCTTGGTTTGTGAGTTCTTTATTTTTAGATTAGAAGTCTGTCATTCTTTGTCTTACCCCTGAAATGATATTAGTGTGTTTTTCACATAATAGATTTATTCGAAAAACGTTTGCCTGCTGTGCCATTTTTCACATAGAATGGTATTAGGTTTAGTAATGCTTTCAGAGAATGCTCATTATTCATTTGTCTTGAAAGATTGGAAGTTTTTCATAGGTTATTGTGTGGTATTTAAGATGTTTTGATACAAATTTTAACACAGAAATTATTCTGTTTTAAGGAACCATTTTAGCTAAAATGCACTTATTCTGTGTATGATTCTTTAATATTTTTGCATGGAATATCTTTAGTCCTCTGGAAAATGTTGATTTGCCAGATTTTTTACTTTAGAGGTCTATTACACTCTTTTTAGCATAAAATATCTGCCATTTCGGAAGGAAGTTATGTTTTTCACCAAAATTTTGTTAGACTTTGGAGAGGCTTTTCGGTGGAACCTTAAGATTTTTCCTCCTTAGAAACAGTTTTCCCTATAAAGTGAAGCAGTTTTTATCTATGACATTAAGTTGATTTTACAGAAAAAAATAATAAGTTCATGCCTTAAAGGTGAAGAAGTGTGTTTTGTTAGGAAAAGTCGGAAAATTGGGCTTGCTTAAGTTGTTTAGCCTAGAAAGCAACTGATGTTTTGATTACAAGTTGCAGATGTTTCTCCTAAGAAAGATTTTTTTTTTTTTTTTCTTTTGCCTACAGAATGGTGAGAAGTTTGCCAAGGTGCCCCGATTTTACTTAAAATTGAGAGTTTTCTGCTCGGTATTTGGAATATATTCTTTTTCACCAAGATAATGTAGGTTACAGCTTTATTGATGGGAAGGTTCTTGCCTGGGAAGTATATCCCTTTTTTTCCTAGAAATTGAGTTTTCGCACAGTAAGGGAAAAGTCTTTCCTTAGTGATGTGCTTTATCAAGAAAGGGGACTTTTTATCTTATGTCCAGATCATTTTTTTCTCGTTAGTTTTTGGAGATTTTTACTTATTCACCTTGCTTATATTGTTTACTTTTGTGATGTTTATTGGAGGAGGTAATTGGCGTTGGTTTTGGGACATTTTGGTTAGAACATTTTTTGAGAGAGTTTTTCAAGGTTGCATCATCAGTTCGTATTATATTTTTTGACATGAAACTCTTCAGTTTGTGTGCTTTTCTGTTAAGAAATCCTCCTAAGTTCGAGATTCTTTGCCTGTTAGAAAATGTCGAGAAAGTCTCCAGTTCGATTAGTCTTTTGTAGAAAGTCTGACATTTTACTTTGCTATAAAAAAGCAAAAAAAAAAAAAAAAAAAAAAAAAAAAAAAACTGGTTAAAAGGTTTCAATCTACTGATGATATCTGACATTTTGAAAGAGTTAGTTTTTCTTGAAAATCCTATGTTGCTTTTTGTATAATAGTCTGAATGTTAAAAGATCTTTTCCAAAGAAGACACTGAGGTCCGAGATATTATTGACTGTGTCTGTCAGGGTAAGAGACCTCTCCTAGCTGAGAAAGACTGGCAGTTGGAGAGTCCTTTTTGTCGTTTCAAAGTTTGAAGATAGTCAGAGTTGTTTGCCTACGAAGTCTGCCAGTCTTAGAATATTTTATTGACAAAGTTTAAGTGATCTGCTAAAATGATAAGTTTGGAAGGTTTCCCATGGAAGACTTTCATTTAGAGGGATTTCTTGCTGCTAGGAGAGTTTGTCAGTGCAAGTTTATTTTTGTGAAAAAAAAAGCTTGGGTTTGCTTCGCAATGTAAGACTGCTAGCTTGAGAGATCTTTTGCTAAAGACGCTTATTTCTTCAAGAGACTATTTTTCTAGATCATTCAAAAGTTGAGATATTTTTGTTTTTGTATAAAATGTCTTGTAGTTTAGGAAAGTTAACTTAGTTATATAAGTGGCAATAATGTAAAGTTGGTATATACCTTGAAATTTTGGTTACAAAGGGTGGATGTATTGTCAAGACTTTGTTTAATAATTAAGAAGCATAAATAGTTAAGGAATAGAAATAAAAACCTAAATTTGATTTGAGTAATAGACAGGAAATAATTTGAATGATACATAAATTTATCAAATACTTATAGCAACACTTCACAGCTTTATTTGCAACTCCTTTACAATTCCTTTATCGGAATTAGTAAATGTTTTCAAGAATTTAAAAACACTGCAATTGATCTTGAAATAATTGTTGTAACTTCAAGTTTATCAGTAGGTTCATAGTATTTCAAAGTCTTGAGATATGTGTGTGAATTAAGAACAGAAAACTTATCAAGAACTATGTTCTAAACCGATGTTATTTTGTCATGATCGTGGCAATAGTAGATCTGCTCTTACCAGTCATGATTATGGTGTTCCTGTTTTAGTGACGACTGCAAAACTAAATATTATTTGTCTAGTAAACCTCTTGAGTAATCAATATTGGTCATGGATTTTCTAATGGTTTCCTTCTGGTTATATGCTGATACTTTCTCTAATATATAATCGTAGGCCTGCTCTGGTGAGCATTCTTAAACTTCAGTTTTTTAGCTTATTAAAATTAGATGAAAATGAAAAAGCACAACTTTGAAGCAGCATAAGTAATTTCAGAATCAAATGCTGGATAATTCTTTTGCGTGAGTGTACTCTTAGGCACACTATTCCATCTCTTTAATTTCATTTCCCTCGCTGGGCTTTGGGTTGTTTTCCAAGTTGGAGCCCTTGGACGTAAAGCTTCCTGCTTTTCCAACTAGGGTTGTAGCTTCATCATCTCCTCCTCCCATGCCTATTGAAGCAAAGGACCTCGGTTAGATTTCACCAGTCGTCTCTATCTTGAGCTTTTAAATCAATGCATCTCCATTCATCATCATCTGCATCATGCTTCGTAGTCCTCAACCATGTAGGCCTGGGTCTTCCAACTCTTCTAGAGCCTTGTGGAGCCCAGTTGAAAGTTTGGTGAACTAATCTCTCTTGGGGAGTGTGAAGATCATGCCCAAACCATCTCCATCTACCCCTCACTATGATCTCATCTACATATGGCACTTGAGTGATCTGAGGTAGTAATAAAAATGATAATTATATGGCAATGGGAAGAGATTTGTAAGGCCTATCCCTCTATGAAATGGATCAGTAGTTTAAGTGTAGGCCTATAGGGGCCTACAGGGAAGGTTTTATTCACCCCTAGCTTAGCTAGTAATGGAAATACGGATAATTATATGGCAATTGAATGAAATTTGTAAGGCCTATTCCTCTATAAAATGGATTAATGGTTTAAGTGTAGGCCTACAGGGGCCTACAGGGAAGGTTTTATACGCCCCTAGCTTAGTTAGTAATGGAAATACGGATAATTATATGGCAACTGAATGAAATTTGTAAGGCCTATCCCCCTATGAAATCGATCAATGGTTTAAGTGTAGGCCTACAGGGAAGGTTTTAAACGCCCCTAGCTTAGTTAGTAATGGAAATACGGATAATTATATGGCAACTGAATGAAATTTGTAAGGCCTATCCCCCTATGAAATCGATCAATGGTTTAAGTGTAGGCCTACAGGGAAGGTTTTAAACGCCCCTAGCTTAGCTAGTAATGGAAATACGGATAATTATATGGCAATTTAATGAAATTTGTAAGGCCTATCCCTCTGTGAAATAGACCAGTGGTTTACGTGTAGGCCTACAGGGAAGGTTTTATTCACCCCTAGCTTAGCTAGTAATGGAAATACGGATAATTATATGGCAATTGAATTAAATTTGTAAGGCCTATTCCTCTATAAAATGGATTAATGGTTTAAGTGTAGGCCTACAGGGGCCTACAGGGAATGTTTTATACGCCCCTAGCTTAGCTAGTAATGGAAATACGGATAATTATATGGCAATTGAATAAAATTTGTAAGGCCTATTCCTCTATGAAATGAATTAGTAGTTTAAGTGTAGGCCTACAGGGAATGTTTTATACTCCCCTAGCTTAGCTAGTGATGGAAATACGGATAATTATATGGCAATTGAATGAAATTTGTAAGACCTATCCCTCAATGAAATGAATCAGTGGTTTGTGTAGGCCTACAGGGGCCTGCAGGGAAGGTTTTATATGCCCCTAATAATTCACCCAACTCTGTCACTTACATAGAATAGTGTTGGGTCATTGGACTATCTGAAGTGTCAGGGTCACTGACCTACATTGGAGACTGTGGTATGTGTCTTGGTGTAACAAACTGTATTGTTATAACATAAACTGAAGGATGACTTGTAATTCTGAATAAAACTAGTTGATTGAAGTTTGGTTTATTTCTGAGATTCCCAAAAAGACATCTGAGATATGCATAAATATATTTCATACTTAACGAGTTGTAGTGTCATGTGAACTTTTTATGAAGATAGCACCAAATTAAGTACATAATATTTTAATTAATTGCCTTTGAATAGGCAATTTAATGAATAGGAAATTAATCCTAAAATATTATCTTGAACAGTTAGATTAATTAGAATCAACGTAAAATATTCCTGATGTGCAAGGCTAGATTAGATAAAACTTGATTTATCCCACCCCACCAAAAATAACATTTGAATTAGTACTTTAATAAATTACCGAAATTAATCATTTAAAAATTCTCAAAGCAGTTCAATTAAGTAACGATAATTAATTTAAGATACTAATGGCTAATTTTTGAGTACTTAAATAACGTAATTTATAACATCATCCCCACTCAGAAATAACTATTTGGATGATTTGATTAAATAACGTAGCTTATTCTCCAAAATTATTAAGCCTTTAAAAACGTAATTTAATGAAATAACGTAATTTACACCTTAATTTTATTTTTCTAAATCCGTTAAATACTTAATTTGATTAAATAACATAGCTTATTCTCCAAAATAATTAAGCCTTTAAAAACGTAATTTAATGAAATAACGCAATTTACCCCTTATTTTTTTCGAAATCCGTTAAATACTTAATTTGATTAAATAACGTAGCTTATTCTCCAAAAAAAATTAAGCCTTTAAAAACGTAATTTATTGAAATAACGTAATTTACCCCTTAATTTTTTTCGAAATCCGTTAAATACTTAATTTTATTAAATAACGTAGCTTATTCTCCAAAAATATTAAGCCTTTAAAAACGTAATTTAATGAAATAACGTAATTTACCCCTTACTTTCTTTTCTCGAAATCCGTTAAATACTTAATTTGATTAAATAACGTAGCTTATTCTCCAAAAAAATTAAGCCTTTAAATAGAAATTTAATGAAATAACGTGATTTACCACCCTTAAACTTTTTATTAGCCTATTGATACGTAATTTAGTTAAATAACGTAGTTTATCCTCTAAAAAAATTAATGTTTTTACGTAATTTAATGCAATACTTTATCCCCACAAATAGTTTTAAATTCAAATTTACAAGTCAAAAAATATAGTTTTTAAACTAAATATATTTTTTTTTCTATTTTATTTTAGACACAGTTTAGCTTGAACTCAAAATCCAATTCAAAATTAACATGTAAATTAACAATTTGGCAAACCCATGAAATTGAGTATAAAGTAATATACAGGTGAAAAATAAAATCATAAGGTGCTATCAATCATATATTAAAGAAATAAAAAATCAGTAGTGTGTGTATAACAGCTTTACAAGAGAATTTAGGTAATATATTTATAATTTGAAAAACCCAAGTGATTTAAGTATTTATTTTAATGTATAATCGTTTTACGAGAGAGTTTAAGTACTATTTTACTTGAAAACATAACATATTGTTACTTGAAAAACCCAAGTATTATTTCGATATTCATTTTAATTAAATTATAAATTCGAGTAATATTATAGTTGATATTGACGATAACGTAACTTGATTAACTAAATTAACTAGATTTTCAGTCAAAGTAAAAGTTAAATGGTAAAGATAGAAATTAATTAAATATGTTGTTGAAGATCTTGTAGCAATAAATTAATAACAAAGTAATATTCTAAGATTAATTTAATTGGCAGTAAATTATTAAAGTAAAATTGGTAATTGGAAAATGCTGGATAAGATCGTATAACAATATATTAATAAAACCGTAAGATTTTAAGATTAATTTAATTGGCAGTAAATTATTAAAGTAAAATTTGTATTTTGAAAATGTTTAATTAGATTGTATAAAAATAAATTAATAAGAAAATGTAATCTTTTAAGATCAATTGAATTATTAAAGTAAAATTTGTAAAAACGAATGAAAAATTTTGACTAAATCGATTAAA
Source organism: Palaemon carinicauda (assembly GCF_036898095.1). Taxonomy (NCBI): domain Eukaryota; kingdom Metazoa; phylum Arthropoda; class Malacostraca; order Decapoda; family Palaemonidae; genus Palaemon; species Palaemon carinicauda. The sequence goes on along the minus strand of NC_090752.1, from coordinate 2,447,114 downwards.
AATTTTCATTTTCATAAAAGTAAAGTTAAAAATATCATTAGATTTATTAAATATTTTTTTGTTAAAATTGATAAAACTTAAGTAAATAAATCCAGTATCTAACAACAGCGATGTTGATATTTTATCAAAATTTAAATTAATCAGTAAAATGGATAAAATAGTCCTATAGTAATATAATTTTGAGTCGATAACTGCTAATCAAAATTCACTCATTAATTGAAATCAGTAGAAAATTTCTCTCTTTTCATAAAACTTGGTGTTTTTCAAGTCATAACTAAGAGTATTATATAATCATATTCACACTAAGATCAGGAAATAGTAATCGAAAGAGCGTTAACTAATATTTATATTATATAGTAAAATTTGGTCTTTAAAATCGGGTAAAACTATTTGAAAGAATGAAATGTAGATTTAATATTGTAAAGTAAATTTTAGTCACTAAAACCAGGAAAATACGTTTGAAAAAACGAAATCTAAATTTACTATTGTAAAGCATAATTTAAAAATTAAGACAACGAAAAAAAAAAATATTCGGTAGAATGAAGTCTAAACTTAATATTGTAAAGCAAATTTTAGTCATTAAAGCAAAAAAAATCGAAAAAATTAAATCTAAATTTAGTATTGTAAAGTAAAATTTAGTTATTTCGACGAAAAAAATATTCGAAAAAAAAACGAGTAATATTGATATTGTAAAGTAAATTTTCCATCATTTTAGAATAATATTCGTAAGAAAAAAAAATCTAAATTTAATATTGTAAAGTAAAATTCAGTCATTTCGACGAAAAAATATTCGAAAAACCGAAAACTAATATTGATATTATAAAGTAAATTTCTTATCAATTTAGTATAGAAAGAGAAAAATATAAATTTGATATTGTAAAGTTAACTATTGTCAGTTTACTTAGATTGATAGAATTTTCCGTTATTCGAATAGAGTATTTCTGTGACGTATTTCACATATATATATTAACTGACATAATTAGTCATTTTGCCGTTAAAATCCATCTAAGTAGTCAATTCTTGTGACAAAATTGAGGCCTTTCTTGATTATAGCACATATGGTCATGACATAGCTTCTATTTTCTCACATTTATTGAAATCTTGATGTTAAATTTGACGTTAGAATGCTAGAATATATCAGGGAATTAACTGAGTGGAGTTTTCTAAACTTGCTAATTAATTTAAATTAATCGTTTATATCGAGAAATTTAATTAAATATTGATTATATTTACGGCTGAAAATAATGTTAAGATATTCCCATAAAGTCAAAATTACGATTAAATCATCTTTTACGGCTGTAAATCTAAAATTATATCCCTCAATAAGTCTATATCCCGCTCGGTAATATGTTAAATTTCATCATTATATTCGTTTAAATCGAGAAATTAAAGTAAATATAAATTACAATTAGCTCATAAAGTAATGTTAAATCTATCAATAGAGTAATAATTACGATTGAATCATCGTTTAAGGCTCTAAATCTAAAATTATATCGCTCACTAAGTCAATATAACGCTCGGTAATATGTTAAGTAGTGTCAAATTCAGCTTAGGGTATCCTAGTATTCAATGAGGTTCAAGAAACATCCATTTTCTATAACAATATGGTCAAATCCCTGTGTAAAATCTTAAGAAAAACTGTAAGTGGAATGTCGAAAGGTATGTTTATACCCCGTAGATTTTCTCTTGAGGTATTCACAGGAGAATTATACTTAAAATTTTTTTGGTTATATTCTGCTTCAGCATTGGTACGAAATTCCGATTGGAAAAACTCTACAGGTTTTCACGCCATGTTTCATAAGACGTTACTCGTCAGACTTGCTTTTGCCAACATAGAAAATCACAGATATAAGAGAGAAAGTAAGGTATGGCTCTTCTCAGGGGTACCATTACCATCCCTCCTTTGAACTTCTGTACATAGCAGTATCCCCTTACACTGGGAAGGTTCTGATACTCGTCAATAGACATAGAAAACGGGTATTTACTTGGACGAGCATAAGGAAAGAAGGGGGACTTTACCATCTCAGCAATCAGCTGTCAGCTTAGAAAACAGGTCTCTGAAAAGGCTGATAAGGTTTTACTCCCTGCCGAGAACACTCCCTTGGGTCATTGCAATGTTGGCTTCAAGGAGTCAAAAAGCAAAAAAAAATATTTTTTTTTTATTTCCCATTTTCTTTCATTATTTTAGGGTTAACTAG